>NW_025782408.1:0-44969 GCF_021130785.1 Homalodisca vitripennis | reverse complement strand
TTCTGGTAAGTGATCCCACAGCTTTATTCCCATGTATGAAAGGCGTCTCCTATTAAGGATAATAAGGATAGAAGCTACCCAGTCGACTACAAGTGATGACAACGATGTCTACTTATGTCTAATCATTAACAACGAGACAACAAAATGGCTCTCTATGCTTTAAACTAGTTTTGAGCAAATTCTGAATTAAAAAAAATAGATTCCTGTTTCTCGAATTTTGAATACTAATAATCGCTTTTAGTAGACTAAGTACAATTTAAAAATAATCATTACATAATTTCATCAACATCTAATTTCTTTTTAGCAAAATAATTAGTACAGTAATAAAATAGATAGAATATTGTGATTGTATGAGATAGCTGGTGTATTTTAACCCTTAGTTATATTTTAACCCTACGTTAGTCAGTATATCTTTTCACGACTTCCAGCAAACGGCACAATATAAAAAAAAAAAATTTTAATGTGTAAAGTTCATTTTTTATTTTTACTTCTATAATTATGGTAAGTATAAAAAAGTAAAAATTTTAAAATTATCTTGTACGTACATATATTTATGGGACATTAAATTGTAGATATAAATAAAGTCAAAATAAAAGGCACACAAAATTTTATTAGCTAAACTATAAACATTACCAGACAATTATATAAATTACAGTTGTGATAAATATAAAAGAAATGCATGATTGTAAATATACAACAAACCTAATAGTGTTCTTTTATATAAACAGAAAACACGACGAAGGAAACCGACTCAGCGATGGTCAGACACGCACTACCTGAAGCCAAACTGCAAACAAAATCGCGCACGCTGTACGGCGTCTGTGCCGTGTGGCGGGGAGAGTGTCTAGACACCGCGTCTAATGTTTTCAAACAATGTAACGCGACAGCTATATTTTGACGCTTGACATAGGTCAATAACCCACACACATGGTTGACGCATACCGTTAGTGACATTGATTGGATTTAAAAGGAACTTAAATTTGCTATAGACGCAGTTTTGTGTCGATGCGCCATACTGCGTCTTTGCCGTTTGGAGATAGTTTGTCTAAGCGCCATACGGCGTCTGTGACGTTATAAGGGTTAACAATGGAGATAAAGACGATTTTCTGCCAGTCTTAAACCTTTGGGGATTGTCTGATAGTAATTTAAGTATACCTAACTCTAGTTTAAAGGGATTTGCTGGTGTTCAGAGAATTAGCTATATTTTAAGACCTAAGTAATATCCCCTAACTTTTTCTTTAATTTGATTGATTATAATATGGGCTTCCAGAGTATATGTCTTTAATATGCAAATAATATAAGCACATATTTGTATCACTTATAAGTTGTATTTTAAACTTAAAATGTTTGAGAAATTTCAAACCATCGCTAATCATGATAATAAATATTAACATTAAATAAAAATCTAAACATAATATATTTGATATAGTAAATATTTATAACACAAAAAATCTGGAGTAAATAAAATATAGTGGTTATATCTTTGCTTCTCCGTGATCAACGCTGACATCAGGGCATATACACGGCAATGCACAAACATAAACAAATATGCAAACTGCAAGAGTGACGTATTATTTACATAAGGACATTTTTTCATAAACAAAGGATAGCAAAAATACGTTTTAGCGATTGTTGGGTACTGCCTATCAGTGGTCGTCTGTGAAGAGACGCAGCAGACTCACGGCGATGCATTCCCGTAAATATAGACAATACTAATTGCAAGGAGAATATTATTTTTTTTAAATATAGTAATTTGTTTACGGCTTTTCAAATACAAAATACAATAAAACACGTTTAAGCAATCTGTAATTAGCGTAATGCTGATCAGCTGCTAACCACGAGTACACGCAACAGTATTACATTAGTACTCAATTAATATTACATAGAGGGACTCAACATTAGCCTAGTATTTATTTTTGCTATAGTATAGTGCAAGCAAACTAAAATTCTTAATACAGTTTTACATATAAGTTACCAAAGTGTTTTATTTAGAGAATAATTATAACTCCAATATTGAAGAATTATCGTGTACCACTACAGTTATAATCGTTATTAAAAATTACAAACATTAGAATTACTAACCATTGAAAATAGTCTAAATTAAACAAGAACGACAGAAACAATATGATTAATAATACTATGCATGCAGTATGCAAATATAAAATTTTTCAATTAAAGAAAAGATATAGGTAGTCAAATTATAACAATTTTATTGTAATTACACATTAAATACATAATGTTGTTTTTATTTTAGCAATGACAACGAAAAACGTGACAAGACAAGTTAAACATGAAATACTTTGTTTTCCTTCTTCAAATGTACAAATCACCTTCCTGTTTGTTTCAAATAAACTGTTGCGATTTAGAACAGCTAAGACTACAAATTATAAATCACCTTCCTCCCTTTAAAATAAGCTGTTGTGAACAGCTAGAACAGGAAAATCAGCCCGCTGCCATACAGACGTTCGTTATCTGTTGCAACTGCCATCATCAAAACATCAAATCAAATCAAAAACATCCTTTAATAACATGTTCATTGAGAACAGAAATGGTGTCAATTATACATAGTCATAATTCAAATCACATAGAGATACAAATTATACATTTGTAAATGAGTCAGTGAAATGTTTTAACAGATAAAGCGTTCTTTGGAATCGTTTTTTAGTCATGTTGAAGGAACTCGTTGATGGAGTAAAAATGGACGTTCGGCCCAACCAGCTGTGAAGTCTTGATTTCAGCTTGCTTCCACTTCCTGTTCTTATGTCCCTTGGTAGACGGTTTGAAGAATTTAGCACCTTTATATGTGGTTTTTTTCTCATATTGAGTGAGGCGATGTGCTGGGAGGTTGTAGAGGTTGGCATTACGTGTGCAGTAGGTGTGTAGATCCGATCCTCTCAAGAGATCTTCTCCATCCACGTACATCACAACTTCTTTGATGTAGAGTCCAACAATCGTTAAGATATTTAATGATTTAAATGCTTCCCTGCAGCTGTCAAGTCGTTGCAGTCCGGCTAAAGTTCTGACTGCCTTTTTTTGAATGACCAGGATTTTTCTCGATGTTTTCTGCAGAAGCTGCACCCCAGACCGGCAAGGCCATACCTTAAGTGTGTTTCGAAGAGTGCAAAATATGCAGTTCTTGCTGTTTGCTAGGTCACTAATGGCCTTAATTTGTTTAATCCTTAATTTGTTTAATGGTGTTTAATCATCGTGCAGCAGTTTCAAGGCGCAACAGTTTCACTGTCGAAACTGTTTCGAATAAACTGTTGCAGTTTCATGTGAATGAACCCATTTCATGTGATGATTTTCAGACCAGCAATGTTTAGCAATTTTCTAATTTTCCACTAGTCCTTTTTTCGTATTTTCTCTATGTTCTTTATCTCTCGCATTCAGTGGTCTTTTTGTCTCTCCTATATATTCTCTATTTCCCCCCCTGTTATTCCCTATGAGTCCTGTGTGCCATTTTTTGTTTTGGTTTTTATGAAGACTTTGTTTAAGAGTGTTTTGCGTTCTAAACGTGGGGTTAGATTTTCTGCCTACTCTTCTAATTTTCTCTGATAATCCCGGTATATAAGGAATTGAAATGTGTTTACATTTTTCTCTGTTTTCATTGTCCGACTTATGGATTTTATAACAGATTACAATGGCAAATAATGACCCAAATCCTGTTATCCTTTCAAACCTTCCATCGCCAATAACAAACTTTGAACAAAGAACATTGTACACTGTATATATTAGATTCACAAATTAACATGGTTTGCAGGTCATCAACTTCTACTTAAATCTAATCATGGAACGAAGCAAACAAGACAAGAACATGGCTGTCTACGCTTTCAACACTTTTTTCTACCCAAAGCTGATCTCACAGGGTTACAACTCTCTGAAAAGGTGGACAAAAAAGGTAAGCATGGATATCAATTAATTGTTGTCGATAAACCAGATTCATAAGTTAATCCTCCCAACAGGATTACTTTTTTTTGTTTAAGATTTACATTTTAGTCGATTTTAAAAGATTGGGTTGTGTTTTATATGGAGTATTTTAATTTTATTGTTCAAAGAAATTGTTTAGGTGAACTTTATCGGATTGTATAGTTGTAAGAATATGCTTAGAAAGGACTATAATAGGTGATGAAAGTGCATAACACTGCCAAGTGTAAACACCAACTGCAAACCAAAGTGAGATTTTTGTGGTTAGTATTTCTAAGGAAAGACAACTCACACTTTAGAAAACAATAGCGCTCACAATGGTCCCAAAGTCTTTTTAGTACTACTTTCTCTAAAACTTTAGAGGAGGTCGGAGTGATTGAAATCGGTCTGTAATTATTCACTTCTGTTTACTGCCGTTTTTTTTTGTATACTGGGATCACTTTTGCCAGTTTTAATGCTGAGGGAAATCATGAATTATATTGGTAAGAGGTGTTGTAAGAGAATCACTGCAGTGCTTTAACAGTTTTGTGGAGATGTTTTCTGTTGCTGCAGAGGTTTTAGGTTTGAGATTTTTAATAATATCTTATATTTCTACTGGGTTTGTATTTTTAAAGAAGAGTAAATCATGTCCAGTACTTGGTTCTGAAGTGTAGCTATTGGATGATTTAGGACTATTGTTCAGTGTTCTCTCTGCAATGCTGGTGAAGAAATAATTCATGTGGCTAGCTACGGAACATGGGTCGCCTTCTTTCTTTCCCTTACTTTCTAGCTTCAACTTTTCTTGTGTAGCATTCCATTCTGTCATTATTATTATTAGTTGCCACAGGGCTTTATATTTATTTCCCGCATTGTTCATGTAATTGGCTGAACCCTCTTTTCTCAACTCTCTCAGCCCAAAATTGTAGTCTTTTTTAGTAGTGGCTAGTTCAATTTTGTCTTGCTCATTGTTGGATTGTTCACATTTTATCAGAATTTTGAGGTAGTTTTCTTTTAGAATGCAAACCTCTCTTATCAGCAAAATGAATATTCTTCACTTTCTTTTTTGGTCTAATGTTTCTTAAAGGGCATGCTTGTTCAAGGGCCATAGTTACTGTTGTTATAAATGTAGTATAGACTTCTTCTGGTGTTGGAGCTTTGAGTACCTCTTTCCAGTTTTCCTCAAGTAGTATGGAATTTAAAATGGTAGATCTTTTTCACAAAAACTTTGTTTCATTCCCTTTCGAGTTGTGGAAATTCTAGGACTAAATATTAGCTGGGCCTTACACAGTTGGTGCAGTATGGTGAGGTAAGCCACTGTGAAAAACTTTATATTCAAGGTGATTGCTTTGAATGTTTGAACAGATGCAGTCAATTAATTATCTTGAGTTTAAGCAAGGGATTCTGGTGTTATGCAAAATCTACTCTTGTAACCCTTGTTATGTGAGTATTAATATATTAGGACGATTTTAAGAAGTTGGGTCACCCTATTCACCTTTTTCTTTATCCTTTGAATATTTCGGTGTAATATGGTGATTTAGCAATCAGTCTGTTTACAGGATGGGGACAATTTAGAAATACTCGGTTTTTGTAATTTCGTTTGAATTTATTTTTTTCCTGGGATTTCTTGCTAAAAAAAGTCATACCATACATAGACAACAAGAATCAAAAAGTTGTACACTAAGGGTTGTTCTGTAGTCTCCATTCAAAGAACTCAGTGACGGAGTAGAATGGGTTGTCTTGCAGCCAGGCTCGCAGATCTTTTCTAAACCGCTGTCGGTCTATCCTCTTTGAGGGCTTCTGGTAGTGAATTCCAGATCTTCGCACCGATGTAGCTTGGTTTCTTTTCCGTTGAGGTGTGGGTGTGTACTGGAAGGCAGTAGTTAGTAGCATGTCTTGTATTGTACTGGTGAATTTGTACTCCGCTTCTCACTGTTGATGGCATTTTGATGTGAGCGTAGGAGACTACTTCTAGGATATAGAGGTTGATTACTGTCATAATTTTGAGTTCCCGGAAGGCTTCTCTGCAGGATGCTCTCGGTTCCAAACCTTTAAGGCTTCTAACTGCCCGTTTTTGTTACACAAGTACTCGCTGCAAATTTCCAATTGTGGTTCCTCCCTACACTGCAATCCCATAGCGAAGATGAGACTCAAACAGTGCCTTAAGGCATCCCTTTCACAGCTATCCTCATTATGTTTAATGTAACTTCTGGAGTACTCCCATTGTGTCAAAATCGTATTTGAGAGATTAGGTTGAGAATACATCCTTTTCATGATGCTACATATCTGAACTGGTAGAAAACTGTACCGCGTCTAGTCTTTCATGCCTCCTACACCAAACAATTATTTATCGGAGATATCACTACCCTGTTGACAAAAAAAACCTGTGTATCACCCATTAATAGTTTGAACTATTTGCAACAAATAGCGAATAGGAGAGTGAAGATCATTGTAGCAGTGCTTGTGATTTATTTTGGACATGAATATCTTGATTCACCTCATCAAGATGCACTTTTTGAAGAACATCCAGGCCTATCTTCGATGTGAAGGTTTGGCTGTGGAAGCTCGGACACTCGAACTTGTAAAGAGCTGCTGGGATTTTAATGTAATCAGGTATCGGAGAATGTAGTGGACAAGTAATTGTGGAGAGATCTAAACTTCTTATAAGGACACCTCAAAATCGTTATTTTCTTTAGCGATAACAGAGCTGACTGGACATTTGGGGACAATCTGGCAAGCCATGGTTAACATGTCCACAGACAGATAACACAAATTGCCTCTGGATAAGGCATCACTTTTACTATCAGCCTTCGTCACTATCCTTGGTGCCACTGCTGCTGCTCTCGGACTGTTTTCATTACTCCTTACTATAATGCTTATAATGTTGCTTATAATTTTCTAACCCGACCATTTTCTTCATTAAATTTAAACAAATAAATATAAACCACTTCTACCTGAAAGATATCTTTTTATATCACTGGATGTATGCGTTTCTCTAAAGTTTTTTATTGATGATGAATGTTTTGAAATAATTTCAGACATTTGCCATTGTTATACAAACATAGAACACTAGTTTCTAGTATTGAATTGAAATCTACCTTTTCCCCCAGATGTCAAGAAACCTTAATATTATTATATAAAGTTAAGCATGCAAAAAAACCTAAAGTTTATAAGTTCAACAATGAACTTGCTGTACACTAACTTAAAAACTATGTAATCAGGAGGGAGGGGGAGGTACATGGTAAATACTTGCAGCTTTATGTTTTGGTCCTTAACCTAAATGTTGTGGTGTAACACCATGATTTCATGACATACAGTGATGATATATATCCAAAATCTTATTATGCTACTTTATTGGTTATGCTTTGAGTTTTATTGTTGTTCTTATGTCCCAGGTGGATATATTTGACAAAGAATTTCTGTTGGTGCCCATCCATCTGGGTATACACTGGTGTATGGCGACAGTGGACTTCAGAGATCGTACTATCCGATACTACAACAGCATGGAATCGGAAAACAACACTTGCCTCTATGTAAGATTTGTGAAGTAATTGTTACCTGATGAGAACAAAATATGACATTTGGACATTCACTATTGTCTTATCTCATGTTTTGTTCCTTATTATTAATTATAGTTCAGTACTCTGCTTGGCTTGTAGTCTTCTCCATGATATTTTACTTCTCTTGTGTTTTTTCCCATGTCCTTACAAAAAACACACACCTGCACTCTGACTCCACCAGTCCTCTGGCTTACTTCTGTGTCTTCTGCCTTTTACCTACCCTCTGGGAATCTATCCTTCTCCTTCATTATCTTTACAAGACCAAACAAATTGTAGGTTTAATCATTTAAAAAAACCTAAAACATATCTAAATATGCAGTTAAAAAAGAAATAATAAGCACCATTTGAAATACATTTTGTGTTTTTACAATGAATAGATAATGGTTCTAGTTGTAAACTTAAAAGGTAGGCCTAGAAGGCTTACTTGTTATGCAGCTATGTTAAAGAGTTTTGAAACAAAAGTTTATCAAAACTGTCATAGTAGTTTTCTCTTTACTTAACCTATGTTTTTAAAAGTTACATACGTGTACTAGATAACAATTTTCAGGAACCTAAATATTTTTTTTTTTAAGCCTTATTCTGTCCGTCCTCATCCTGGCCTGTGCGAGGATCTTATCAAACAGAATAAGGGGGAGAGTCAATACAGTACGAGATCGATGGTACTGATAAAAAGTGCAGCGGTCACAGACAGGATTTGAACCTGCGTTATCTCTAACTCAGACCCAAAGTCTGACGACTTAGACCGCTCGGCCATCGGCACTCCCATTTTTATTTTTACATTTTTATTAGAAAACTAAAACCACTGTAATCGGTATTATTCAGAATCGGTCAGGTAAAATTTATGAGAAACTACAACATTTCACTTGCAAATCTAAGTAAGAAAGTTAAAAAACAGATTTTTCTCCAAATCGACCCAAGATCATTTTTGTACTTACAAGTTGTGTGTTTACAATTAGACTCTGTTAATCAAAACCGTTCGCCTTAAATTTACAGTAGCTAATAGTCTCTTTCAAAAATCTTTAATCCTTTCCAAAATCACCATTATGCATGAACAGTTTGTTGCTTGCTGGCACGAAATGGTAATCTAAAACATTATTAGTAAACTGGGTTTGAGGGAAGTTTACAGTAGATAATTCACAATTTTCATGATTTTTAGATTACATTTTACGATGCAATCCCTGCATCAACCTGAACAATACCATGCATTTTACCTGTACAATAAACTAAAATTCAGTCTTAAGTTTACACTAGCTATGAAATTTCTTAGCAAATAATAAAATGCCATGTTTGAACAGAAATGTTTAGACTTAAACATGCCAAGACTGAATATTTTTCCACTGTCTGTCTGAACGTTTCTAATCTGAATGTTGACTTTAGCTCCAGTTCACCTTCCTCTTAGTGCAGCGTCTGGAATGTGGCGCTGTCTCAGACTTGAGTCCTGGAATCTGGAGTCATGTTTGCCTGAAGAGAAGATCAAAATTAGCTCTTTATATCGTTTTGGTATCTGAGTTTCATCATCGTCATCAGTTCATTTTGAGCTTTTTCATTGCTGACCTTTTTGGAAATCTCTTCAGACGAGCACAACTCAAGATTCCAGGATTCAAGTCTGTAACAGCATCAGATTCCAGTCACTGCACTAAGAGGAAGTTGAACTGAAGCTAGAGTTGATCCACCTTGAATCAACTCTTCCCATTATAGTTACATTATGTGTTTCTAATCTGTTTATTCAATTCCAGGCACTTCTTAATTACTTAAATGAGGAGAGTTTGGATAAAAAGAAAAAGGAATATGACATCAGCGACTGGAAGACTGAAAATGTTAAGGTATATTATATCACTATTATTTTATTTATTAATGTTATCACAGGCTGTAATAAAACATTCCCTTCTTTACCAATTAAAAAAAGGAATGGTAGGAAATAGGTATTTATGTCCAGAGAGTTTGTAGTGTGATTACTAGTAATATTTTTTTAAACAATTTAGAAGTGTTTTAATTTGATTTCAACAATGTGCGGTATTTAAAGAAACAATATGCTTTAGCAACCAAATACTTTATAATAATGTTCTGAAATGTGTTAGTATCGTTAATTTGGACAAAAGTAGTAATGTATTTAAATCAAAATGAATTTTTTTAAACAATATAACCAAAATCGGTGGATTGCGGTTGTAAAGCTGAAAAAACTTTGCCTTAGATACAATATGTATGCATTTAGGAATTTTAAACAATTCCGTTTTTGTCAAAGTTTAATTTATTATCTTTTCTGGAAGAAGAAATAATAAAAACGACTGAAAAAGTTCTACTGGTATTGGTAGCCTGTAACGATTGATGCATTTTTTTTATGAATTAGGAACTAAAATATTAGGTATCCATTTTTTTGTTTGTTTAAAGGTAATTCAGTTTAGTTCAGTTTTTGACCTTATGAAATTCAACTGAATTAAAAAACGTACAACAAATGTGACAAAGGTGTTGGTATTTATTTTACTTTCCTAAAATTTGGATTATTTCCCAGTCATTATGCCTAATCATTTTTTAAGTAAGTTTTATTAAAAAACTCTCTAGGGGTATTAAGAGTGAGATATTCTGGCTGTAGTGATGGTAACAAAAATCTTGAATGTAATAATTGTTCCTCGAATATTCCTCTCAGTTGACCTAATGTATGAAACGTGTTCGTGTATTCCAGGATATTCCGCAACAGATGAACGGGAGTGACTGTGGCGTGTTCTCGTGCATGTTCGCAGAGTATCTCAGTAGAAACGCAAAAATCACCTTTTCTCAAAAGGACATGCCATATTTCAGGAGAAAAATGGTCTACGAAATCTTAGCTAAACGTCTACTACAATAATAGTTGTCTAATTAGCTCTTATCCTTGTACATTTGTATTTCCAATTTTACATAAGAATCAATTTGATTAAAATTATATATAATATATGTATTGTTTCTTTTTGTTATATATGTCTCTATTTTTCTTTTTTATTAAATAGGAAATGACTTTGTAATCGTGTTTGATTACTATGTATATATAAATATATGGCAGTATCCATAAGCAACTGTTGAACATATAATATTTCTATGTAGTCTGAAGTGGCCAGTTCTATATAGTACTGGACAGTAGTATGTAAATGAATTATAGTAGTTTTGTAATCTTGTTAATATCTTAAAGAATTTAAGAAAGCAATTGAATAGTCCAGGAACAAATAGGCTACAAGTGTAAATTGAATATGGAAGAACAAACGATTCTGATGACAACACATGTTGAGGTGTTTACGAGGTGGTATCAGAAAGTTCCCAGATTGTCTGCTAATTTTTTTTTCTTACCTGGGCTACTATTGGGTGTTATCCCCTTAGAAATAACCCAGCATTTTTTCCAGGGCTGTAAAGTGTAAAAAATAACAGCTTTTCCGGGAAGCTGTCAAGAACTTCATGGTTTTTATTTTCCGTACATCTTCAACACTGTCAAAACGGTGACCTTTCATATGCCTTTTCATTTTTGATAAGAGAGAAAAGTCACAAGGGGCTAAATCTGCCGAACATGGGAGGATGTGGAACATTAGCCATGTTGGTATTGGCCAAAATTTGTTTTGTTTTCATGGAAGCATGAGTTGGAGCGTTGTTGTGATGAAACAGTAAAATGTTGTCTTTCCACAAATCAGGCCTTTTTCAACACACATTTTCCCTCAAACACCTCAAATTGTCACAATAAAAATCAGAGTTCACTGTAACACCAGGTGGCACAAACTCATGATGGACAATGTCTATAATAAAAAAAAAACACGAGTATTGTTTTGGTTGCACTTCTCACTTGTCTTGTTTTTTTGGTCTTGGTGACTGTGGACTTTTCCACACTGATGACTGCCGTTTTGTTTCTGTATCATAACCATTAAACCAACTTCCATCACCCGTTAGGATCCTGGATATGTATGTGGAACACGATTCAGACATCTCTTTGAGTTCACTGCACATATCAACGTGTCGCTGTTTCTGATCGACAGTCAAAAGCCGAGGCACAAATTTTGTGGCAACTTGATGCATGTCTAGGTTTTCGGTTTAAATTTCTTTGCAGTCCAGAGCTAATACTAACACTACTACCTAAGTCATATATTTTTTGACGACGATCTTCATCAGTTGCCGAATTTTTCCAACAATTTCATCTTTTGTGCTAGTGGAAGGCCGTCCTGAATGATGATCATCTTCAATTGAAGTTCTGCCAGCCTTGAAACGAGCGTACCACTAAAAAGCTTTGTGTACTGCTGAATGTTCTTCAAAAGCTTCTTGAAGCAAATTTATCAGCCATCACAAAAATCGCTGTGTAATGATAGCACACAATAACAAAGCACAACTTGTAGAAATAATCTAACCACTCACAACAACAACAAAACTCAGCACAATGGCTATTGCGGCAGAGGCTACTGGTGCACCAGCTTGTGTAATTGCATCCAAAAAAAAGGCGAGTACAGTCCAGGTACTTTCTGAACCACACCTCGTATTACTTTTAAGTGATGGGTTGAATTGTTACAAAACTAAAAATATTTATAAATTCGAATGGCAAAATATTAAAAAACTAGCTAAACGTGCTGTGCGCGTTTACATGATTACTGAAGTTTATTTTTAAAATCCAATTAAAAACTGTATAACAGATAATAGAGAACATTTTGTTTTGTTAATTTTAAATGTATTGAGTAGAAAATTGAAACATTTAGCCTAGGTATATAATGTTTCCTTTTGTGGACAGTGTGGTGGAAAGTAAATTAGGGATGGGTCAACATCAAAATTGTGGTTTCAATTCTGAATTCAATACTGATTCCCACCTTATTTGTAACTAAGAATATAGAATATTAATTGGTTTTGTTTTGTTTACATTAAAGCATATCTAAATTAAAGCCGCTAAACATTTTATTTTAAACTACCTTTTGTGGTGTTTGATAAAAATGTTATCAAAACAAAATGATTGATTGTCTGTTTACTGCTGAGCCTTAGACAGTTGTATATTTACATAACAGATGCATAGACATAGGGGCTGTAAGCAAAATATTATTTACAACACTACAATAATTTGCTATCTATCATGTGTTTTCATACCTAAAGTAAAAAAAGCATGTTTTTCGCAATCAGAGTGTTTTCCCTGATGACACTGTTGGCTATCTGTGAATGTAAATACAATCTGTAAACAAAATATTGTAGGTATTAAATCTATTTAAGTTTTTTATACACAAAGTATAACAGTAACATGTTTTAGTAAGCGTTAAATTTGCATATTGTCGATCTGCTGTTGTCCACAAATTAATATGATTCTATTGGTATTGGAAACAAGATCAACCCATCTCTACAATAAACATGCTAGACTCCATAACAGTGAAACGAAAAACAGTCTAGAATATTGAAAGAAATGAGTAAAACAGATATGAATCAAAATTGTTATTGTAAAATCGTACTTCGTAAAAACTATTACTTGTTATGTTTTGATTAATTCTGTAGGTGGTCCCATTATAATAAGTAGTAGTGTACTTTCTTGTCTACTTGTTTTCTAAATTTTTTTAGATATTTATCATACTACCAATTCCAATTGGTAAAAAATTATAAACATATATTCAAAATGCCAACTGTGACAAAATAAAGTATTTATGACTCAATGACAAATGGCTGTGGTTCATTATTAACATTTAAAGAAATGCAAAGGAGGGAAATTTATAACTAGCTCTTAACATGTTGTGGTCACATATTAATTCATTGTGACCAGTATTTAAGATGGAGATTTTACAATAATAATTTTGATTTAAACAATTCTTTACTTCTGTTTTGAACTAAGGCAATTTTATACTATTTTGCCATGGGATCTCAATAGTCAAATTTGTATCCAAACAGTGTCGGTTAATTTATTTTACTTCTTGGATACTGACTGTAGATTCAGTTGCTATGTCTGTACTTTGTGCTTAAAATACATACAGTAAGTATGGACTGTCCTGTGTGTAAAATAAATGTCAATACAACAATTATTTGTTTTATTTATTAGAATACATTGAAATGATTTTTACTATTAACTTAAGAATGAAATCGAGTGGAAGCTGTTACTACTAACTGGTGGTAGTACATATAAAAATCATAGTGGCAATAAAATCAAATTGTCTGTTTGTTGTAACTCTATTATAAAAAAATGTAGCTTTAATCACCTTTAATATTTTTCTATACAATTATAGAACAATAAATTAAATACCAACAAAAAGTTGTTAAATGTAATGAATTTTAGTTTAGTTGAAGAAACACCTTTTTTTATTAATTGTATGGTTAATAAAAATTCAGTGAAGGTTCCATCTTTCTAAAGTGATTTAGTACACTAGTAAAAATCACCTCAAAATTACAATGTGTAGCTAAACAATATGCTAAAAACTTAAAGCAAAGTTTTTTAATTACTTGAAAGCTTAATTTTCTAAATTTATCCAAAGGATTCATCATATATATGGAGTAAATTTATACATATGTATTTTATTATTTTAATCATAATAAAAATGTTTTTTAAATTGGGTTTTTATTTTTAACAGAATCTAAGAATCTGCACTGTACTATGGTGCAGCCAAATCATTACAGCATATAATCAAATTTATTGTTATTTTATTATGTGTTTTTTTAAGTTTATTTTAAGTTTTTTTTAAGTACACTATCAATAGAATTAGAAGTTATTTTCGTAATTCTAATAATATTGTGGAAATTTGTGCTGGGACACATTTTAACGTAAGAACATAAATCAAAATGTCTAACGCAGTATTTATTCTGTTAGTTTTGAAATTAGGACATGATAAACTTGTTTTTAAGATTTGATAAGAGAACAGTCTCACCATGTAAAATACTTAAACTAAAGTGACAGTCATTTCACACAAACAGCATTTCACTATGCCATCATCAATCTTTGGTAGTTTCTGTATGAGGGCTCTAAGGCTCTGTGCTGAGCGTCTTAGTAGAAGATAAGTCTTGTTCTTTGTGTGAACTATCCTATTGTTGTCAAAAAAACTTTTGACATTTTCGCTTTATTTTGTGGTATAAGGATAATTTTTACCTCTATTCGTTACGATTAGTGAAAAATTGTTTTGAGTTCGCTGAACCCTTTTCAATTAGAAAGAGTTAAAGAAACATAACTAACTTTACAATGCACTAATGTTACAGTAGTTACAGTACAGGCTATATAATTACGTGAAGAAATCCTTCAAACAACTGTATAATTTTTGTTATTTGTGTTTTTATTTGCTTAATTACTTTTATAGTACAATATTAATAGTGATTTAGTATGGCTACCATTATTTTGAAATCATATGTTGAGACAATTGAATGTGTAGTATAAAATATTTTAAGGAAATTAAAATAAATTGTGTACTAATCCCGTTGTGGTATTTTATTGTAAGCGGCATGAATGAAGTCACTTGGAAATGGAGCCTGCTCGTGAAGTCGGCCGATAACTCGTGCAGTGTTACCAATTAGTTCCCTTAGATTTATGGCCGGTACCGATTGGAGTAAGGCCTGTGTGTACTATATTATATGTAACCAACAATATTCAAACAGTAAATATTATAAAAATATTCTTGTAATTTGTAAGACATGCAAAATAAGGTTACATAGTGTTGAGGTCCAGTTCTATTATTAAGTGTTAAATAACAGGAAAATTATTTTGGATTACATCTTAAAATAAAACTGGCTGTTTTTAATTTAATTTCAAGAAAAGAGTCATCTTAATTTAAGAATAGTTAATCAACATTGTTAAGAATCAAGACATTTCATACTGTTCAGGAATGTATACAGAATGTGACTACTTTATTATTACATTTAAATATAAAATTATAAAATGTAAAATTCAATTATATTTTCCATGTTTTAATTATCAAAATTCAATTGTTAATAAAAATATAATTTACATCTTTAAATTATTATTAATGAAATGAATCAAATTGCTCTTCTGACGAATTGTTTCATGTATGCTTAAAAAATAAAACAAATGTGTTTTTTTAGATCAGTTTCTGTTACGTATTCCAATACAATTACTACAATTCGTCAATGTATATTCTTAAAAATACTAATCTCACAAGTGAAAATCATTAGGAAACAAACACCAAGTAAGAATTAAAAATACTTTTCAAGTAGATTGTATCCTTTTAAACTTACTTAGGCCATGTAAAAGAATTAAATTAAAATATCAATAACATACTTTGTTGAAAGAAAAGACATTATAGTAAAAGATTTGATTCAGTTGATAATTTTTTTAAATACTGATTTAAATGTTGTATACAAACTACTATCATATTGGGTATAAAATTACATGTTAATCATTCTCTCAATACTTATAATTTTCATTTGTTATTAAAAAAGAAATAGAAATTGTTTCTTAAAAGTATGTAGTAGAAAATTTTAATGATGGTCTTTAGATTCAACCATCTAATGGAATCTATGTATTAATCTGAAATTCAATATTGTCGAGCAAATTGAAATATAGTGACCACAACCTAATGACTCCAATGTGGTGTTAAAATACTTACTACATAGACTAAGTAGACTTACTACATTTTATCTCTTTTATTCTGTGAAGTACTCGCATTCTATCCTAATGGACTGTATCAAATACATTAAACAATATTCACCAGCTGTTAGATATGAAAACCGTGTGCTCAATCTAATATTAGTTATTACTCATTGAACTTCTTTCATGCCGCTTACAGTAATTTATTATTGTAAAAAATCTACTTAATGCAGTTTTAGGTTGATCTTGGTGTGAATAACATCCTTGCTCCTGTTCACATATTATAATAGATCTGTAATGAAATACTATTTCTCTCTGTGGAATTGACTCATTTGTGGCATATCTCATTAATGGTATTCCTCATCCCTTATTCCTGTACAGTGGAATGTAGATAATTCATTCAAGGGGCCAGTGATTAAATTTGAAGTATCCTTAAGGTTTAATTTACACACGTGTTATTGAAAGGGCTGAAAAGATTGATTAGGGCTCCGTTACTGTCATAGAACTAAATTCTTAATGTTATAATGTCGTTTACAAGGACTATCCAGAAAGTAGATTACGTTTAATATAAACAAAAGAAAAATTGTATTATATACATTTGAAAGTGACACTAAAATAATCTTCTTTACAAAGTCACCATACAAATTTAGGCACTTGTCATAACGTTGAACTAGTTTTGAAATTCCAGAAATATAAAATTTTGCTGAAATCAACCAGTTAGTCACACCCTCCCACAGTTCCATTTTTCATTTTCATTTTCATTTTCTTTATTGTACATATTCTTAGAGAACAGAACAAAGGTCAAGAAGAAGTGTTAATGTTATAAATGAGTGTAATAGTCAGTGTTTGTAAATTCATTATGTGGTCTTCATTTAGTCAAGGGCTCTCTCCAGGAATTCTTTCACTGAGTAGAAGGGTCTGTCTTCCAGCCACGCTGTTAGTTGTCTACTCAGTCGTTGTCCAGATACTTTCTTGAGGTGTCCAGGCATATTGTTGTAGAACAAGGCTCCTCTGTAGCTTGGCTTTCTTTCATAAAGACTCAAGTGGTGAGTTGGGAGTGAGAAATCTATTGCGTTTCTGGTGTTATGTTGATGTAGGTCTCTGTGTCTGTCTTGGTTGGTTTTTACTGCATACAGGATGATTTCTCTTATGTACAGTGCTATTACAGTTAAATATTTTAAGTTCTTTGAAAGATTCTCGACACAGCTATCTTGGTAGTTTAACCCTGCAAGGCTCCTAATCGCTCGTTTCTGTTGTATAAGCACTCTTTCCAGATTTGAGCTTGTTGTTCCACCCCATATTGCCAGGCCATACCTTAGATGTGATTCAAAAAGTGCAAAATATGCAATTTTTGATGTTTTTATCCCACTTGTTTGTTTTGGTTCGTCTGATTACATATGTTCCTGAGCTGTGTTTTTTACAGAGTTGGTCTATATGAGTTCGCCAGGTCAGATTCTCATCTATCACTATTCCGAGATACTTTGTGTTTTTCTTCTCTCTTCAGTTCAGGTAGTCCAGCCTCGATTTCCTTTTTCCGAATGTTATAGATCATCTGCAGAGTCTTTTTCTCGTTCAACACAAGGTCATTTGAGTAGCAATATTGTTTTTTGTCACATTAAAGGCTATGTAGGCGTTGATGTCAAGTTGTTCATTTGATTCTTCTGCTACTGTAATGACATGTGTCGTCTGCAAACATAACAGTCTGGCAAGCATCTTTAAGTTGGTCTGGTAGGGTCATTTGTTAGTAGCAGGAATAGGGACCGGGCCCAACACTGATCCCTGAGGCACACCTCTCTGCATTGGAGTTAGAGTTGATTGAGCTTTCTTCAGAGTATTATTAGAGAGGCATTCAACTTCCACCATTTGTTGTCTGCTCCTTAAATAGCTGTCAAACCAGGCTAGTGCTGTTCCCGTGACTCCAAGAGTATTTAACTTATCAAGTAAGCAGTTATGATTTAAGCAGTCAAAAGCCTTGCTGAAGTCCAAATATAGACTTGTCACCTTAGAGCCCTCTTCCAGTTTGTCAATTATATTTTCAATCAGCTGTATTAGCGCTGTAGTAGTTGATCTGCCTTTCAAATAGCCATGTTGGTAAATTAGTTAGTAGATTGTTTTGTTCCAGGTGTAGTAGTAATCTGGTTAAGGCAATTTTTTCAATAATTTTTTGAGAAAGTCGGGTAGTAGAGAAATGGGGCGGTAGCTGTTAATCTCTGTAGTTGGCCCATTTTTGAATTTCGGGTAGACTTTTGCCAATTTTTAGTTTTGATGGAAAGATGCCTTGTTGAAATGATTTGTTTATTATGGTTGTCAATGGAATGGCTATCTCTTCTTTACAGCTCTTGGCCAGTTTGGCTGAAATTTCATCAATTCCAGTTGATGTTTTTGGTTTGAGGGAATCTATAGTTTTCTTGACTTCTTCAGGAGTAGCAGGATACAATGAGAGTGTTTCAAAGGATGTTTGGTTGTAAAATTTGGAAATTTGAGGCAGGGTTGTTTTTTTGGTTATTTTCATTCAATGTTCTTTCTGCAGTGTTTGAAAAAAAACTGATTGAAGTTATTTGCAATATCTTTTTGGTTCTCTCACATCCCTACCATTCACCTGTAGTACCATTTCGGTTAGTTTTCCATTTTTTTCCTTTCTTTCTTGGTTTATGACCTGCCATAATGCTTTTGATTTGTTGTCCGCTTGGTCAATGAAAGCTGCATTTTGGTCTTTACGAAGTTTTTTGAGCTTTAGGTCATAGTCCTTTTTCCTTCTTGCTACTTCTGCTTTGTCTTCTGGTAGCCCAGAGCGCAGGTACTGTTCATTTGCTTCTATATATTATTTTCCTTAACAGCTTGCTTTCCTCATCCCAGACGTACTTTGTTGGTTTACGTTTTTTGTTTGAAGTGACATGTGGACAGGCAATATCTAGAGAATATTGAAGTATATTGCAAAAGAGTCATAGGCTGCGTCAACATTGTGTATTGTTTGAATTTCTGTCCAGTCTTCATTGCTTAAGAGTAACTTGAGTTGATGTACAGATTGTTCACTAAAAACTCTTTTTTTTTCTTTGGGTGTTGGCTTAGAGATGTTTTTGGGAAATTAGGGTTATTATTTGAGCGGTATGGTCTGAGAGGCCTGTTTGAACTACCTTAGTAATAATTTCATTTTGCTGCAGATTAGTACATACCCAGTCAATTGATGTTGATGAGGTTGGTGTTGTTCTTGTTGCCGGAAGTTTTATGTCTGGTAATGTTATAGCATGCTAACAGCTCTGTGATCTTTTTACTATCATTATTTTCTTTCAGGATGTCTACATTTATGTCTCCCACTATCACTATTGGTTTTCTCTGAGGTTAGGCCATCATTTATCATACTTGAGAGTTGGTTCAGTGCTGCATCAAGATTTGAACTAGGTGGTCGGTAAACTCCTAATACTAAAAATGGCCCTTTCTTCCTTCTAATTTCATATAATGCTGACTCACATATGAGTTCAGAATCTGGGCTGCTTGTTTTTAATAGCCTGACATGATTTTCAATACCACTCTTAGCAAATGCAGCTACACCTCCCTTTTGTATGAAGTTGTCTACAGAAACCGCCAACTAAGGAGTAGTTTGTTATCCTGGTGTTTTGCAGGTTTTCCTGGTTGAGACCATGTTCTGTGACAATAAATAAGTCTGGGTTTTTCTTCATTTAAATAGTGTGTTACTCTATCCAGTTTGTTGGTTAGCCAGTTAACATTTTGGTGACCAATATTATGTTCGCTTTGGGCCTAATGAGCGCACATTCTTGAGTTATGAGAGAGTTTTTATCTTGCTGTTTATCAGGTTTATGTGGTCTAAAAAAGAATCAGAGTGGTGAATGTCGGCCTGTGTTAAGATCTGTTTCCCTGATTCTTGTACGAGGTGTGGGGATACAGTCTGGTGTGAGTCAGAAGTATCTCCTGCCCATGGGGTCTCTTGCTGTGGAGTTTTCAAAAGGGATGGGATCCGCGGTGATAGTGGCTGATGCATAGCTGCATGGTCCTGTTTTTTGGTTATAATTTTGAGGTAATATTCAATGTTTTCAGTAAAAAAATTCTTCTACACTTTGATTTTGTGGCTTTTCTTTTGCATACATGGGTGGTTTTTTAGTTTTTCCTTTGAGTATCTGGTTTACATCTGATTTGGCAGACAAAGTGTGTTCTCTCAAATTGGAATTTTTGCTGCTTTTTTTGAGACTTGGAGGGATACACTGAAAAAATTTGTTCTCTCACTCCTCTTTGAGGAGAAGTTTTTGTAAAATTTTCTGTATTTTACTGTTGGTCAGGTTATGATTCAGTTTTTTTGTCGGAGTTTGGCTGATTCTCCCAGTTGATTTCAAGGCTCAGTTTTTGTGTTGGAGTTGGCTGGCTCTCCCTGTTGATTCAAGACTCAGTTTTTTTGTTGGAGTTTGGCTGTTTCTCCCAGTTGATTCAAGGCTCAGTTTTTGTGTTGGAGTTTGGCTGGTTCTCCCGGTCAGACAAAACGTCAGGTGTGTCTGACAGAACGGTATTGTTTGTAAAGCCATTTTCTGCCTTGTATGAGCGCACAGCATTAAGGATTGGCTTAGAGGCTTTAAAGAGAGCCTCAAGGTGTTCTCTTGCCGTTCTTGCTTGCTCACTCAGTTTATCAGACAGTTTTTCACAATTTAAAGTCATTTGGTTTACCAGATCGTTTTTTATTTTTACTTCTTCCTCAAGGGTTTTCATGCTACCTAACATCATATCATTTTGTTTATTTAGAGAGTCAAACTTTTGTGTTTTCAATTTTATTTGCCCTTCAATTTGTTTAATTTTTTCCCTAAGAGTTGAATTGCATGATAAGAGATCATTCACCTGCTTTGAGAATTGGGATTTTTCAGATTCAGCTTGCTCAATCAAATCATTTTTGAGCTTGTGTTCGGTGTCCAATTTATTCTTCAAATGCCTGAGTTCAACTTGAAGTTTATTATTTTCAACTGTAAGGACCTTGATAAGTTCTTCTTTAGCTACTATTTTGTCTTCTAGTTCTAGATGGTACTCAGAATTTTTTAACTTTTTCCATGTGGAGTTTCTCTTTGAGTTGTAAATTCTCACTAAGCAGTGCATTTCCAACTTCTGCTGCTAGGATTAGGGATGTGTCATGGTCCAAGCTATCAGACAGTGAGAGTTTTGTATTTTGGTTTCAAGATTGCCAATATCTGTTTTAGTGGTTTCCAGGCCTTTCTTTACACTTATCACATACCCATGATGAAATTTCTTCCGAAGTAAGTTTTTTAAATTTTTTGTGTCAGACCAGGTTAAGCACCTGGAATGATACCACATATTGCAGGGTCCAGTGCAGCATATAGCCTGGTATTTTACTCCAATGTTGCAAATTCCACAGGGGTGTCTAGACATGGTCAGGAACAGTATGAATTTTTTAAAAAGCTGTCAAAACAGTGTTTCGGTATTTCCTAGTTTGTGGAATAAAATACAGGTGAAGTTTATAATTAATTCTTTGTCAATGATAAAAAATGTGCATATTATATTTGATTTAGATGTGCTATTCAACTGCTTTGTCAGATAGTGAAATAAAATAATGAGAGAAGTTTGTCAAAAACAATAGACCTAAAAAACTCTTGATTAAATGGCAATCAAGTGCCGTGTCAATAGTATGAGTACAGCAGCTGGCTGTATTGCTGTAGGTCAGCGCTGACAATGCTGACACAGTGTCTGGGTCACTGGTCTAGTTACAGGTGGCCAAGCAGCTGTGTGCCAACGCTGTATGATGTGGAATATCACTGTTAGATTGTGACTTGGCAGTGACGTCACTGTTGTTTAGTTATTTCATAGATGAGTAATACACAAATTATATTTCATATTATTTTAAATCTTAAAAGGCTTATAAGTTTGGAGTGAATAATATAGTTCTGTGAAGTGTTATGCTTGATTATTGAGTCTTTAAACTTGGCTTAATCTTGATAGTTTACTTGCTTGTTTAGTGTTCAGTATTTAATTCAAGTTTCTTGATAAAGTTCTGAAGCTTCCATGAAAAGAAAATATTTGTTTTTTAACTTACATGAGATCCAAGGTAAGTATTGTGCACAAGTAAATAATATTTTGTTGGATTATTACCACTTAAATACACACTTTTCTTGGAGTTCACTTTACTGTGACTGTAGTCAGTTCAGCCATGTTGAGATGATGTCGTCATCAAAGCGCTGCGTCATACGCCAGGTCTTCATTGCAGAGTTGGTACAGTTGGTAGTCGCTGGGTGCAGGGTCCGGACTGTTAGTCGGATGTTGAAATACCTCTCACTTAAAATCATCCAGGACTTCTCTAATCTGATTTGCTGTGTGTGATCAACACCCATTTGCACAAAATTTATGGTAAACTAACTTCTGCGTAACAATTTCATGTAAAAAAAACCCTGAAATTCCCTAACCTAACCTAACCCCCTCCTTGAAATTTGAGGAAAACTTAATGAAGGTTCTGTTATTGTGAATCGGCGGTCTTCTTTAATCTTCTCATCGACTCTAGCGACAATTTCATTCGTCACAATGCTTTGCCTTCCACTTTATTCGTTCATCATTTGCACATTAGTTCGGACATTTTTAAACCTAATAAACCACTGACGCACTCCACCTCTAGTAATCACATCGTTCCCAAACTTCACAGAGTTGGTGATAATTCTCAATTGGTTTATTGTGCTTAGCCAACAAAAACTATATTATCGATCGCACTTCACAATTGGTAAACTTTTCAATTGCGTTACACATTTAAAACTGCTATTGTAAAACAACAAGGAGCGACAATAACCTCTCAGTTGCATGGCGGGATAGCCCACTGAATGGAGAAATGCCCTGACATCAAAATGGCTGCAATAGTTCCAACCCTAGCGGCTACAGAGCAAAACGTAGTCTACTTTCTGGATAACCCTTGTATAACAAAATCATTATGCACAGCTCTAACACATTCATCTCAAAAAATCCGCTGTGACAGTGAAGGCTTATGAAAGATGTGGTGAAGAGGGTTATGTGCTGGAGTAGTAGGGGTTGGAGACACTGGCCCTCAGAGTGGTGAGGTAATGTATGATAAATTCAGTTTGCCCACATTGATAAATTCTTGGAAATCCAAAAGGTGTGGCAAGCAACAAGATGGGAAGGGGACTCTTTCAGTCTTGTAAACATCGTGTGACTCATTGTACTTAGTACAGCTATGGTCTGAACAACAATGAGTGCACCTGGCTATATAGTTTTGTCAACTACAGTATTAGACATTTTAATGCTGGCTTGTCTATTTTTAGAGATCCTAGTTCATAAGTAATGTACATACAAATTTAAATATAATACATAGTGTAAGTGTTAAGGGACCGGTAGAAAAGTTGAATTATCCACATTCCACTGTATTTTACTATTCATATAAATTTTCTCCAATCTTGTGTTTTAATTACTTAACTGTATCTAAAAGATTATTTTTGTTCAATGATAAATTGTATATAATTATGATTTAGAGTTTTTTCATTCTTTGTTATACCTGTAAATATCCCTTTTTTGATGATTGTACTAATTAAAGTATAAAAGTAAAATATTTAATTGTTCATTTAAGAACATTTATAAATAAGAATTTTTGGTGCAGTAGCAAATAATTCTGTAATTGCTTTCTGTTGCTTCTCTGTATGTATATATATTAAATTTACATTATTTTTGTACATAGTAAAAAATTTATTACTTTGAGAAACTTGTGTCATTATTTAATCTACACCAAATAAGTTAGTGGTTACATTTAAGTTATCAATTCTTGCACCATTATGTCGTAAGGGGCTGGCCTAACTTGGTATTTCATCCAAAAGAAATAATCAAATAATGCTAAACTGTAAACGATTTCATTCCTTTGGTTTTTTTAAAAGTTTTTCAAAATATTGTATTTTAAAATACAACATATAGACATCACAACATTTTTTGGATATTCCAATATTATTGCTTGCTGTTTAACAAGCTTTTTTACCTTTAAATTATGAAATTAAAAAAAACAGCCAAAGGCATTCAGATGTGTGCAGTTGTACCAGAGCAATTGTACCTTTGAATGAAGACATCAAGTGAACGTACAACCAAAAAGAGATATTGATAGTTTAACAAAAGGCGCTCTTGTGGGAGAAAGGAATACAGACTTGTTACAGTACAGCCGCCTCTGAACCTGATATATCTCTGATTTATTGGACACCTACTTCTATTTCATCAGACGTCTGCCTTTTTTTTATATTGTTTCTGGATACTATTATGTTAAAGCACCATAATGTTCACTACTATGGTCGTTTGGGTGCAAAGATGGTGAGAAGGATCATTAGAAGCATTCTTGGTTCCTATTTTATTCTATAAATGACAAGCCACAACCTGGGATATTGTGGTGTTGAGTTTTAGACAAAATCTTCATAGCGTAGGTATTTTTCAAGGTACGAACATTTCTAAATTGTACAAACCTTGATCGATTTTATGATATTATACATAAAGTTTTATTATAACATTTTTAGAATTTGTTTTACACTTTAACGTTTTATTATTATAATAAAACAGCATTGGAACATTTTTTAAACCATACGGATCTTACGAAACAGATTGCATGTTTTGAATAAATGTAGCACCCTGGCAATGAGTAGTACAATAATAAAAGGGCTAGCAGTAAAAGTGCAAAAGAGGTAGGTAAAACAATTTTTTAATTAATTTATTAATAGTATTTTGTAAGGCTTCTGCTGTGCTTAGTGTACCCCCTAATTTAGCGAGCAAAATCAGTCTGTAATTGGTAGTTGGTTTTATTGTTATTTTTCTACATTGTGTTATTATCTAATTAACTATATGTTGTATTCTATTCACTTTATAGAATGTCTTTTTTTTAATCAGAAAATCTCGAGGCATATATATTTTGTGAATATTCACTTTTACTTGCCTTTCGGTATGTCTTTTTGGTTCAGCAACAAAGAAAAATATTGGTGGTATTCTATAACAACAAAAAAGATCAATAAGAATTATACTAAAATTGAAATATAATAAAACAATAAAAGAGCATTTTAAAAGTTACAAATTTTAAATGGATATGGTCAATATATCCTTGATTGAATTCTTGTTGCCAAAAATAATCTATTTACTCAAAAGACAAATTGTCAATCTCACCTGAAAAGAAAACGATGCTTATGGGAATAGATCAGTCCAGCTCCACAATTTTAATATCACCAAACATTTGTTTAAATAACACAAAGTTAACCAGTTCTTAATATAAAGATTCAGTAAGAAGTTTGAAACCTTGTTGACTATAAACTATCAGAATCTAAAACTACTATAACAATCTAAAATAAAAAAAACCTCTATTTTATATGAGTCATCAAAAAATTCATTTACTGAATAGTTTGCTTTCTTTAATAAAGTATTTTTTTATTTCTTTTAAAAACCTTGCTGGACACCAATTGATTTCAGAATGAAATTTCTGAAACATTTACCTCAAAAAATTAGAGATGAAGCAATTTGAATATATTTAAAAAGAGACTGAAGTATATTTTATAGATAAAACTGTATACTTAAAAAAAAATATTTTCCTATCACCTCATAGAATAAAAGCCTACTATAAAGTAGAAATATTTTATATTTACTAAACATGTATGTACTGTGTATAGTTTGCTAAATAGTTTTAGACCAACTGAATATGGGAAACCACTGAACATTTACACAGAAAAATCTTTTGTGTGATAAACCCTAAAACATTCATCTGGTGGGTTTTATCTGGTTTGATTTTGCCACTTTTTACATTATTTACAACACACAAAATAAAACACAATAGTCATAAACTAAACACTAAAACTTGTTAATAAATACAGAAAGTAAATAATAAGTAACCATACTGGTACTTATAGCCAAATTCCGCATCAGGGGACAATAAAAAATGCTGTTGATATACGTCTTTCTATAAGTCACCAACTTTGGGGTTATCACTTTATGGGGTAATCCCATAAACGGCAACTTTGTTTAGTCCAAAGTGCAGAAATGAACATGTTACTGCTCTCTGTTGGATACTTTCAACAGTTAATACTTCGTTTTAAATCAAGAGAGTATTCTGCACCCCATTTTGTTCACCGACTCTGCCATGTTTACCGGCACTAGCCACCCTAGAAAAGTTAACATGCTGAGTCTGTTAAAGTCTGCTGAGTGAGACTGATTCTTCTTCTTTAATGGGGCCTATTGCCATGCAATTAAGCCTCAAGGGCCTTCCCCACCCCCCCGAAAGCACACCACGAGGTCGACCAGTTTACGGTTTCAGAAGTTCTGCAAACCGCCGAAAACGACCGATCAGGTCCTCCTGGGGAAATTCCCCACCCTTGTCAAAGACAAAATTATCTTTATTGACATGGACATAGAGTACAGTAATGGCGTCAAGAGTTTTTAGCTTGAGGTACATGGTCATTCAATGAGAAGGTCTCCCCATCTGCAGGCATTCTTCAACAGAGTAGAACTCCCTCTCCATTAGCCAGTCAAGAAGAGCTCCTTTAAAATTCTTGTTGCTTCTTTGTGATTTCAGCTTTGATGGAAGGATGTTGAATAGCCTTGCCCCTATGTAGGAAGGCTTTTTTTCATAGGCAGTCAGGTGGTGTGCAGGGAGTCTATAGTTAACTCTGTTCCTGGTATTATAGGAATGGGTCTCCAAGAATTGGTCAAGTCCTTTGTGAACTGCATATATTATTACCTCGCTGATATACAGGTTGGCCGCTGTCTGCAGCTTCAGTCTCTTAAACACCCCTCTGCAGGAATCTCGAAAGCCCAATTCAGCTATTATTCTGATGGCCTTTTTTTGCAGGAGCAGTACCCTTTGTAGATTTCTTTGAGCTGAAAACCCCTATATAGTCAGTCCATAGCGCATTAACGACTCAAATAGCGCAAAGTAAGCTGTTCTTGAGGTTTCTGTGTCGCTGATGTGTTTGAGTCAACGGCTTGAGTCAAAGTGAAATTTTAAACACCAAAATACAAGGCTACAATCTGGTAACTGAATTTAGCAGAACAGATCACAAGCTAGGAGGTGCCGCTATATACTGCAAGGACAACCTGACAACCAGTGTAGAGGCCATTGAAATTACACACTTTTGTGAAGAGCTCCTCTTTGAGGCAGCAATGGCACAGATCAAAATTAAAGAAAAGCAAATATATCTCCTTGGTGTATATCGCCCTCCTGGTGGAAACACAAGAAGTGGCCTAAACTTCTTATCAAACATCCTAGACCACAGCCAAGCACACAATAAGTTATTTTTATTACTAGGGGATATAAACATTGATAGCCTAAAAGAAAACAACCCTGACAATTTGATGCTACAAGACGAACTAACCACACACAACATAAGAAGGCTTCCCCTTCCTGCGACACGGGTAACAGCCGAGACGAGATCCTCGATAGACTGCGTATGCACCAACATCCTAGAAGCAGAGGTAACTGTAACTATTTTACAAACTGGCCTCTCCGACCATACAGCCCAATTGAGCAGCCTTAACCTAAATCAAGAGACCAACTCAACATCAAAACTAAAGCGACAAATGGGGAAAAAGAACCTTGAATATCTCAAATTCATCTTCTACAACAAAAACTGGAATGCTGTTGAAACTGCTGAAGACACAGAAACTGCATATAATATATTCCATGACACCCTTTGTACTGCCCTAGATATCTGCTGCCCACAAAGGAAACACAAGAACAGAGGCCCTACCAAACCATCTCATTACTATGACCTGGAATCTGCCGATATGAAAGCCTCCTACCTACAAGCCCTCAACACCTATGAAACAACAGGAGACATTCGAGACAAAGAAATAATGAGAAACAGTAAGAGGATATATGACCAAAAACTAAGAACACTGCATCGGCAAGCAAACTCAAAGCACATAGAAGAATCTGACAACAAGACCAAGGCTCTATGGAGTTTGATTAATAATGAGAGGCGTGGGAAACAGTGCAACCAGGAGTGCCCTAAACTTAACATCAACAACACCACCCTACATAATCCTACAGAAGTAGCCGAAAGCCTTAACACTTACTTTACTCAGATGGCTGGCATGACAATTCAAAACCAAATACATACCCTAGCACCTGGGTGGACAGGAAAAAACCCGACCTTATTGCACATTTCCTTACCACAGTCATTTTGCATGACACCAACAACTTGGACCGAGGTGAATCAAACAATTTGCAGCCTGAAAAACAAATCGTCCAGTGGCATAGATGAGTTTTCTTCAAAGAGTGTGAAGTTCTGTGCAAATGAATTAACCCAACCCCTTGTAGCAATCATTAACAAATCTTTTGCCGACGGTCACTTCCCCTCAAGGCTTAAAGTGTCAAAGGTCTATGCAAAACACAAGAAAGGGAAGAAATCAGACCCTCAGAACTATAGACCCATCTCGCTAATATCTACATTTGCAAAAATCATAGAGAAACTTGTTCTGAAGCGATTGATGGCCTACCTTAAACAACATGACCTAATCACAGTCAACCAACATGGATTTCAAAAAGGAAAATCAACCATATCAGCAATTATTAGCCTAGTAGAATCAATCATTGACAGCATAGATGACGAAAAGTACGTAACAGCCCTATTTCTTGACTACAGCAAGGCTTTTGACTGTCTGGGACATGACCTAATCTTAAAAAAGCTGGAAAATCTGGGAGTAAGAGGCATAGAGAACAAATGGTTCTCCAGCTACCTCCGAGGAAGGTCACAACTTGTGGAGGTACAGCATACTGAATCTTCCATCACCAGATCATACACATCAACTCCAAAACCACTGGCACGAGGTGTGCCTCAAGGATCGGTACTTGGCCCAGTTCTTTTTATTCTTCTAACTAATGACTTCCCTACTTTCATCGCCAGCTCCAGTACTGACTGCATAATGTATGCAGACGACACTACCCTTCTTATAAAAAATGACACAGCAGATGAACTATCCCTTAACTCCTTGACTTCTCTCCAACAAGCCATCAAATACAGTGCACTGAATGATCTGGCAATAAATCCTAATAAAACAACGCAAGTGCATTTCAGTAGGAAAAAGGAAATACCAACAAATATTCCAGACATATCAGTAGTTGATAAAACACAATTTCTGGGCCTGACTATCGATAGTACACTTTCATGGAGTCATCATGTGAGCACCATTTCCAATAAAATATGCGCAGGCATATACGTTATGAGGCGGCTCAAATCAGTGGGTACTCAGGGATCCGTCAAAGCTGCTTATTACGCACTGGTAGAGTCCCACATTAGATATGGTCTTATCATCTGGGGCAGCTCTACTGAAAACCTGAAAAGGATACTCACCCTTCAAAAAAAGGCAATTAGATCCCTCGCCAATCTTGAATCTCGACAAAGCTGCAGGGAAGCGTATCCAAATTTAGGCATTCTAACTGTACCAGCCTTGTATGTATACGAAACAATTCTACATGTTGACAGACTCAATTTTGACACTTACAACGATTTCCATGACTACAACACACGACATGCCTCCAGATATGTTCTACCCCGCCATCGAACAGCCCTCTTTGAAAGAAAACCGTCCTACATAGGACGAAAACTCAGAAATCAACTGCCAGAAGACTTCCAATTGCTAACTGGAAACGCACTGAAGAAAGCACTTCAAGAATTCCTTGTCAAGACTCCACTCTACACCCTGGAGGAGTTCCTGGATGCAACAAACACCTAAGCGACTTTTCCTATTACATTATACTATGTTTGACTATATTACTGTACTTAATGTTCATGTAATAAAGAAATATTGATTGATTGATTGATTGAGTCGCTTAATGATGTATAGGGCAGTGCTAAGTTTTTTGCACAATTGGTCTACATGAGCTTTCCAATTGAGATCACTGTCTAGGGATATCCCAAGGTATTTGGCCTCATTAGATGTTGAGACATTGGGTAGCTCGAGAGCACTCCTTCTTTGTGGGCCAAAAAAAAGCTGCTGCGTTTTTTCTTCATTCAGTACAAGATCATTTTCCTGACTGTACTGTTTTACTATTCTTGCAGCAATGTAGGCATTAATTTCCAGCTATTTAACATTCTTGTGTGAAACCATGAGGGCAGTGTCATCAGCATAGAGGAATACTTCACAGTGGTCCTGTAGCGTCGAAATGATGTCATTTGTGTATAAAATAAATAGTACAGGGCCAAGCACAGACCCCTGCGGAACTCCTCTCGTTATCTGTGTTTGTGTGGATCTAAATTTATGAGATGTCTTGTTGACCACTTGAGTTATTTCAGTAATTTGTGTCCTTCCGCTGAGATAGCTCTGGAGCCACAGATGCGCTGTATCTCTTATTCCTAGTGTATGTAGTTTATCTAGAAGGTGTTTATGGCTCAGACTATCAAAAGCTTTACAAGTCAAGTAAGATTCCTGTTGTTGTGGCCCCCTCTTCAGCTGCATCAATGATAGTCTCGACTAGTTCAGTTATGGCTGTGGCGGTGGACTTGCCTTTTCTAAAGCCATGTTGCCGGCTGGTTAAAAGATTGTTGTTTTCTAGATGAGTGAGTAATCTTGTGAGTACTATTTTCTCAAAAAATTTTGATAGGGTGCAGATGAGAGATATAGGTCTGTAGTTGCTGGCCAGGGAAGTGGGTCCTTTCTTGTACTTTGGATAAATTAACGAGTTTTTTAGGAGAGAGGGGAAGACACCTTGTTGGAAAGATTTGTTTATTACATCAGCTATAGGAGTTAGCACTTCATTTTTGCAATGTTTGAGGACTGTTGATGGGAGCTCATCTGTTTCAGAAGACAGTTTTGATTTCAAGTATGTTATTGTTTTGTGTACTTCTATTCTACTTGTTGGTCTAAAACCCTCTTCAAAAGACCTGAATTCACTCTCATGGATTGTTGGCAGTTTTTTTAAAAGTGCCTGCTGGGAGTTTGACAGAGCTTGTTCTGCAGTATTAGCAAAGAAGTGATTCATGTATTCAGCAATTTGTTGAGGGTCTGTTATTGTTAAGTCTTCTGTGTTAATGGATGTTATATAATTTTTTTGAGATTTGTTGCTGAAGCAGTTATTATTTATTACTTGCCAGACTGCTCTGGTCTGGTTCTCTGCATTTGCAATGTAGTGTATTGCAGCTTCCTTTTTAAAATTTTTCAGTCGGAGATCATATTCTTTTTTTCTTTCATTGGCTTGTTTTTTATTTTCCTCAGTGCTTATCAAGATTGATTTATTAAGAGCTGCAGTATATGCTCCTTTCAGCCTCATCAGTTCACGTTCCTGTTCTTGGTTTGTGTTGACTTTTTTTTTCTTAGATCTTGACTGTACGGTGGGACATGCTATGTCCAATGCTTCTCTCATAATCTTGTTGAATTCTGTGTATGCCTGGTCTGCATCTCGTGTATTTAAGACAGTTTCCCAAGTTTCACACATTAGAATATTTTTGAGGTTTTCCAGGTTACGTGCATTAAAAAACCTTCGAGATGTTCTTGGCATTACAGCCTTATCAAGTTCCAGGTTTATTTTGCATATCTGACCGGTGTGGTCTGATAGGCTTGTGTGAAGCACTGCAGTTTCAACTTCTGATAGCATCAGGTTTGTTGCAATTATGTCTATTGATGTTGCTGAATAAGCAGTGATCCTTGTTCGTGGTAGAGGGATCCTGATGATACCATGACTCATGAGAACTTCATTCAGAAGTTTATTGTCATCTCCGTCAGCCAGGCAGTCCACATTTATGTCTCCAGTTATGATAATTGGATTTTTCCAGGTAGGGATGTCGTCAAGTATGTTATACAAGTTATCAAGGGCCTTTTCGAGATAATGGTGAGCGGGAGGCCTATATATACCCAGGATGTATAGTTCAGAGTTTTTTATTTTTATTTTTATTAGCTGCGTTTCACAGACAAGTTCTATTTGTTTCCCTGTGATGTCAATACAGGACATTTTGTTGCCTAAGTTTTTTTTTGGCATAAATTGCAACTCCACCTTTCCTATGTTCAAGTCTTGAGAACCCCCCTACATACTCGTAATTATCAAGCCGGGTGTTTATTACTTTGTCCTTAGAAAGACCATGCTCTGTGAGTACAACCATGGTTGGGTTGGCGAGTTTGAGTTTGTGGTTTAGTCTGTCAATTTTACTCCCGAGGCCATTAATATTTTGGTGGAAAATTGTGAACTTGGCTGGTTGCGACAAGGGCATTTTCTTAGGTTTGGCTATGTTGTTGCTAGTCGCTTGGTTGTTGGCACTAAAAAAGAAGTTTGGCTGGCATCTGTAATTTTTTCAGATGAGAGTTTCACATCCCTTTGATAAACCTCTTTTAAGGGTTTATTTGGATGAAGTCTGGTTCTAGGGATATTTAGATTTTTAGATAGGGATGATTCACTTTGTACTTGTTTAATGCTTCTGTCATAGAACATTTGTAATGATTCAGAGGGGTCTCGCCTGACTGCTGTGATTGGGGGAGATATTGTGACTTTAAACTTATTTTTATGTAGTGTAGGTCTGGCTTCAGGCAGGAGTGATTGCTCTCTCTGTTGCTGTGGTTGACTATCTGTTATTTCGCATTCCTCTCTGTATTTTCGTGCCTACAGTGAGATGCTGAAGTAGTTTTTTCCCATGTTTAACCTGTCTGTGTTTGTTTTCAGGTGTTAAAGAGGAGGCAGTATAGGGTTTTAAGACAGATTTATTAAGCTTTTTCATTTTTGGTTTGGGGGTATCAGAAGGATGAGCTTGATCTTTCATGTCTTTAATCAAGCTTTCTATTTGACCTTGCCTTATTTTTATTTGGGCTATGTCCCAAATTACAGTAGAGTTTGATAGCTGTATGATATTTTCTATATTGTCTTGTCCTGATTTCAGTTTGGCTAGTTCTGTCAGTAAGAATTTATTTGAGGCCAATTGTAGTGCATTTTGGGCCGAGTTAGCCGGTGACTCTGAGTTATAAGTTTGCGTTTCTGTGTTCTTGACATTTTTTTGGCTGTCTAATTTATCTGTTACCATATACTTGTTTTGTCTTAAGTTGTGTCATTTCTTCTTGCAGATGCTTTATTTTTTCTTCATATTTATGAATTATTTCTCCATTTTTCTTGTCATGATCTTCAAAAGTCCTTGTTAGTTCTCGCAGTTTAAACTCTTTTTCCAGTTGTCGGTCAGTTTCGTTCACGGTTTCAAGAAGACTCAGGTTTTGTTGCAGTATAGTTTCCTTCTCTTCTTCCATTTTTCAATTTGAGCTTCATAGTACACATTGCTAGTATTTTTTATTTGGTTAATTTCTGTAGTTAGTTTTAGGATTTCCAATTTTATCTGTTCCAGGCTTTGTTTAAGTTTCTCATTTTCCACCAGTAGAGCATTCCCCACTTCAGCAGCCAGAGTGAGAGAGGTTTCAAGATCTGGTTCTTGTTGATTTTGTAGATTTCTTATTTTTTCTTCAACATGTTGCATACTCTGGCTTTGTGGAGGGGCTGTACAGGTGGGGCATTTCCATTTCTCTATTTCCTCAATTTTCAGTTGTTTAAACATCTTGTCTGCCACATTAAGGCATTTTGAGTGGAACCATTTATTACAGGGGCCTGTGCAGAGGAGTGCTTTGTATCTTACACTGGTGGCACAAGCTCCACAGGGGTATTTATTAGGCATAGCCCCTGCAATAATTATCTGTTATATCATCAATTAAGCAGACAGTAGTATAAATGTACCTCTTTATGGAATTTATGGTATGGTATTTTGATTCTTGATAAATAAAATTAAAAATATAATAAATAGTGTATTTCTTTTTTCTATAGCAAAAGGTTTACTAGGGTCCAGATGGATTTGAAACAGGGATCCTGCTGCCAGCAGGCAGTGGCTCTATCCACTCTAAACTACCAAAGATGACGTACCGCTCCCTTGCTATTGCAGGGCAGTCAAAGAGCAGGTGTTCAGCAGTTTCCTCCTGCTCGTCACACATTCTACAGAGCGGATCCTCCCAAAGGACACCAACTCTGTGAAGATGTTTCCTTAGGTAATGGCCCGTAATCAGACCCATAACCCAAGAAGACACCAATCTATTTAGTGAGAGAAGGTCAGATGACACTCTAGGGGACTGATTACACTCACTCTGCTTTTGCGCCATAAGACGGCTGCCACAGTGATAAAAAAAAAAACAAAAATATGTCCCAGGAAACAAGTTTCACTGCTTACTCATGCCACCTTAAGTGCAATCTGCTGATTCAGTATTGCCTATTGAATATTTTCAGTATTCAGTAAAATAAAACAACTAGAAGACAACACAGTACACACATGTGCTATTTCTTTTGCCAACAACGTTCTCTAATGGTTATTTAGTTGAAATTGGTCAACACAGCTGCAAGGTAGAACCACCAGAAGATAAGATGTCGCAGTTTATATGTACGTCAATCTACATAATAAGATTTTAATTCCACATAATGTCAGACCAAAATTTTTATGGATTTCTTTTTAACAATTTCAACAACAACATAATTAATTGTGACGTCATTTCTCCATTTCATAACATTGTTTTTGAACAAAAAATATTGCCTTTTTTGTTTTATTGTATAACATTTGTATTATTATTTCAATTTGTAAATATATTTAAACTCATTTCAAGTAATTCAATTATTTTATATACATTTCCTTTCTAATAAATAAATTCTAATTTGTATAGTAAATAAAAATGTAAATATATTTAAAGATTTTATAAGTATGTATGTATATTAAACACATTTCAAATAAACATAAATCAAAGCTTGACAATTTGCACACAAGGTTGCTTTATTAATGAAAAGCAGGAAACCGTCTGCCAGAGCAAACCCGGTGGCAGTCAACCGATCCTTTTCGCTACATGGATGTGGAACGTCACATCACATCGTCCAGTTTGTATGGACTCAAGACATCCTCCTGACTCCATAATGTGGCTGTTTGTTGGACGAATTTGTCGTCACTCATTGTGCAAATAACAAAATATTTGACTAGTACAATAATAATAAAATACCTCACCACACTCACATAAATTATCAACTGTAATAACCAAAATAATTGACAGCTTGTTGACAATCATTGTAAAATTGATTGTAAAGCTCACTTGAAATAAAATGAAAAATGTCTTTATTAGAGGCGAAGTTAGGACTATGAAGTACAATACTCGTTTACTTCATTCACTTATGTATTGAACTTATGAAATTAAATGCAACGACTGTAATAAATTGTACATTGGTCAAACAAAAAGGAACATCAAGACACGATTCAAAGAACACTTTGCACATATACAAAATGGAAAAAATGAAAAATCTGCTATTGCGAAAACATTATATTCAATCTGGACACACCATCTCTAATAAAAATTTACGATTATTGAAAGAAGTTACTAACACAATACACTTAAATGCTTAGGAAACATTTAACATTAACACAAATCAAGATTAAATATTTTATACTGGCTAAACATACTTCTAAATCATTTATCATATGTTATTTTAATATCTATTATTTAGAAGAATGTAAATATCTGTTCATTTTTGAAGTGCCTGATGATGGAACAATTGATTCCGAAAGGCCTTGCAACAATAAAATTAATATTGGAAAATTTTGTATTCATTTACTAGTGATAGTAAATTGTGGAATCTAGTTCAGTTTTTAATGAACAATTGCACCTGATTATGAACTGGTCCACCACACACTCAATAACACCACAACCATAAGCACATGTATTAATATATCTAAATCTATCACTGGACCTGAATAATTAATATTAAACATTTTCAGATGCTTAGGTTTCTGGATGTCGATGCTTAAAAAAAGTAATCAAACCTTAGTTTTTAATTTTATTGTTATGAGATATAAGGATGCTTGGTCCTAAGCTTTCTGCCAAATGCAATCTGCTAATATCAAAGACGTGCCATCGGCAAATAATAACAGTGTCAGACTATTTAAGAAATATTAGTAATATAAATGAAATTAAAATAGTCATAAATGATTATCATGATATGTGTGAATTATGACCTATATAGTTTCAAGATCAGCATCACAGATTAGTAAATTACATATAATGTACATTATGTTGATTATTAATTCAGTTAAGACTGTATATATATATAGTACATATTGTGCTAGACAATGCCAAAAATCTTCAAAAGAGAATTTCAAGTTTAAGTGAAGGTTAACAGCAAACAATTAAGTCAGGAACATGCATGAAAAATTGCTGACAAAATATAAATATTCTAACGGTGTCTCCGTATCCATAAGTGCAGAACAAAATGACAAGGACTGTTGTTTTATTAGCTACTTTCCTCATATTCACAGTCATCAAAATTTCAGAGTTTGCTCCTACAAATGATCAAGTGAGTACAAATAATTACATCATAAAAAATAACACATATTTTTTATCTGTGAAAAAGTACACTTTTTTCAAAAACTATTTGCTAAATATAAGTTTTTTTATATTATATGACAGCATTGAACAAAGTTTGATTTAATATCACTAGTAAATGAATACACATTTTCCAATATTAATTTTATTCTTACGAGGCCTTTCAAAATCAATGATTCCATCATCAGACAACTTTACAAATGAATTGATTCTAAAAGGTCTCACAAAGATAAAATTAATGCTGGAAAATGTGTATTCATTTACTAGTGATATTAAATCAAATGTGTAAACTTTAAAGAAATTAATACTACATTTTTGACATGTATAGTTTATTTAGGAGTAGTATTCGTGGTATATTGGTCAGCAAACAGTTCATTGCCAATGTAATTTACAATACTAATAGACTAATTTAATATTAATTTTTATATTCTTAAATGTGTTTAAATAAAATACCACAAATTTTAGTATTCCTTAAATTTTAATGCTGTTAAGTGTATTTTTATGATTCATACATAACATTTGGTAATTTGCCATTTTGAATTCAGCTTAAACACTATTTAAATTCTTTATACTATGCCATACAAATTGTAGTGTATATTAATTGCTTCAAGCATGGATCTATTATACTAATATGGTCATCTTTATTATTTAATTAAAAATACACAATTAACCTATTGTGCATTATGGCAGCCACACTCAATTCCCTATTTGGCCAATAACAGATCCTGAGAATTTTACAGTAGCTCGACAAATTCATACATGTTAAAATGGATATATAGGTTGCCTGCAGAATGAGATTAAGAATATCTTTATTTACAATTATTGTTGAGATCATAGTCAAAAAATACAATATCAAAGATTTAAAATGTTTTTGAAGAAACTCCTCCAGCGTATAGAATGGTCCATCTCGTATGAGCCATTCATGTAGAGTGAATGGTCTTCAGTTCCTTACCTCTTTTAGACAGCAGTTAAGGTGGTAGAAGGTCGTATTCATTGCCTATGTATGAAGGTTTCAGCTCATATAGCTTCAGATGATGTGCTGGAAGGTTGCAGAATGCAGCATTTCTGGTATTATAGGGCAGTGAAAATTTTCCCTATCAGTATACATTATCACTTCTTGAATTTATCCCTTCCCACACCATAGACGGACATATTAGAATAGTACACTTTGACTGAAATGTCAAATACAGTTATATCTGATACTATGGATTATGTCTCTGGGAGAGTTTTTTAGTTCATAAAAGGCCTTTGAAATGACCGGTACATGCTCCGTGCTTATCGCAGTTGCCAAGGAAGTATTTATAAACGACCTTCACTATGTGGTACAGGGAGGGGAGCGCCCTTTGTCTAACTCTGACCACCTGCTCATCAGTTCTGTGTCTTCTACAAAGCCATAACCAAACATATCCGTGGCAAGTATTACTGCTTTCTCGGTTGTCACAAGTGTGCCTCTATTACGTATCTTGTTATTATTCTTCATCATGTGGTAGTGTTGTGATTAGAAAATATACTAATAAATAGTATTTTATAAAACTTTTCCGTTTCATTACATTTTATAATGAAATTTAAATTTATTTGAAAAACAGTTTTTTAAATAGGTCTTTTTTATTTTCATCAATAAATACGCTAAGTTTAAGTAAAATACCTTGTTTTAAACTTCTGTTGCTTTTACTTTTATAATTTAGCTATGATAAAAATTAGTTTTGAACTTAAAGAAAAAGTTATTTTACTTGTCTTGTCAATATAGGAATGTAATAGACTAATAAGTGGCGTGTGAAGGGTTAAAGTCACAAAAACACAAAAAAAACTACATCAAAACTATAGCGACAAATGGGGAAAAAGAACCTTGAAAATCTCAAATCAATCTTCTACAACAAAAAACTGGAATGCTGTTGAAAACTGCTGAAGACACAGAAACTGCATATAATATATTCCATGACACCCTTTGTACTGCCCTAGATATCTGCTGCCCACAAAGGAAACACAAGAACAGAGGCCCTACCAAACCATCTCATTACTATGACCTGGAATCTGCCGATATGAAAGCCTCCTACCTACGAGCCCTCAACACCTATGAAACAACAGGAGACATTCGAGACAAAGAAATAATGAGAAACAGTAAGAGGATATATGACCAAAAACTAAGAACACTGCATCGGCAAGCAAACTCAAAGCACATTAGAAGAATCTGACAACAAGACCAAGGCTCTATGGAGTTTGATTAATAATGAGAGGCGTGGGAAACAGTGCAACCAGGAGTGCCCTAAACTTAACATCAACAACACCACCCTACATAATCCTACAGAAGTAGCCGAAAGCCTTAACACTTACTTTACTCAGATGGCTGGCATGGCAATTCAAAACCAAATACATACCCTAGCACCTGGGTGGACAGGAAAAAACCCGACCTTATTGCACATTCCCTTGCCACAGTCATTTTGCATGACAACCAACAACTTGGACCGAGGTGAATCAAACAATTTGCAGCCTGAAAAACAAATCGTCCCAGTGGCATAGATGAGTTTTCTTCAAAGGAGTGTGAAGTTCTGTGCAAATGAATTAACCCAACCCCTTGTAGCAATCATTAACAAATCTTTTGCCGGACGGTCACTTCCCCTCAAGGCTTAAAGTGTCAAAGGTCTATTCAAAACACAAGAAAGGGAAGAAATCAGACCCTCAGAACTATAGACCCATCTCGCTAATATCTACATTTGCAAAAATCATAGAGAAACTTGTTCTGAAGCGATTGATGGCCTACCTTAAACAACATGACCTAATCACAGTCAACCAACATGGATTTCAAAAAGGAAAATCAACCATATCAGCAATTATTAGCCTAGTAGAATCAATCATTGACAGCATAGATGACGAAAAGTACGTAAACAGCCCTATTTCTTGACTACAGCAAGGCTTTTGACTGTCTGGGACATGACCTAATCTTAAAAAAAGCTGGAAAATCTGGGAGTAAGAGGCATAGAGAACAAAAATGGTTCTCCAGCTACCTCCGAGGAAGGTCACAACTTGTGGAGGTACAGCATACTGAATCTTCCATCACCAGATCGTACAACATCAACTCCAAAACCACTGGCACGAGGTGTGCCTCAGGGATCGGTACTTTGGCCCAGTTCTTTTTGTTCTTCTATAACTAATGACTTCCCTACTTTCATCGCCAGCTCCAGTACTGACTGCATAATGTATGCGGACGACACTACCCTTCTTATAAAAAATGACACAGCAGATGAACTATCCCTTAACTCCTTGACTTCTCTCCAACAAGCCATCAAAATACAGTGCACTGAATGATCTGGCAATAAATCCTAATAAAACAACGCAAGTGCATTTTAGTAGGAAAAAGGAAATACCAACAAATATTTCCAGACATATCAGTAGTTGATAAAAACACAATTTCTGGGCCTGACTATCGATAGTACACTTTCATGGAGTCATCATGTGAGCACCATTTCCAATAAAATATGCGCAGGCATATACGTTATGAGGCGACTCAAATCAGTGGGTACTCAGGGATCCGTCAAAGCTGCTTATTACGCACTGGTAGAGTCCCACATTAGATATGGTCTTATCATCTGGGGCAGCTCTACTGAAAAACCTGAAAAGGATACTCACCCTTCAAAAAAAAGGCAATTAGATCCCTCGCCAATCTTGAATCTCGACAAAGCTGCAGGGAAGCGTATCCAAATTTAGGCATTCTAACTGTACCAGCCTTGTATGTATACGAAACAATTCTACATGTTGACAGACTCAATTTTGACACACAACGATTTCCATGACTACAACACACGACATGCCTCCAGATATGTTCTACCCCGCCATCGAACAGCCCTCTTTGAAAGAAAACCGTCCTACATAGGACGAAAACTCAGAAATCAACTGCCAGAAGACTTCCAATTGCTAACTGGAAACGCACTGAAGAAAGCACTTCAAGAATTCCTTGTCAAGACTCACTCACTCAACACCCTGGAGGAGTTCCTGGATGCAAACAAACACCTAAGCGACTTTTCCTATTACATTATACTATGTTTGACTATATTACTGTACTTAATGTTCATGTAATAAAGAAATATTTATTGATTGATTGATTGAAGTAAAATAATAGTGAGAATTTCCAGAGACTTGAAGACTTCTCTACAGCTTTTAAGAGATTGGAGGCCAGCCAGTATTCTAATATATTTTTTTTAGTACGATTAGTATTCGTTGAAGAATTGTAGTATAAGTTTCACTACAGCAGGTAACCATATTGCTCATGGGATTCGAAAAGGGATAAATAAGTTATTTTTGCTGTTTCTAGGCTACTGAGGAAAATTAATTTTTATAACAAAGTAGCTAGTATTGAGTTTTTTTCTGAGGTTGTCCATGTGATTAATCCAATTTAGAACCAACTAGATATTACCTCCATACAGAATTACGATGTGCAGAGAGGCATTCTCAGGATAAATAAAAGAGTTCTAAAACACTCCAAAAGATTTCACAATACATTTAAGTTAAGGACATTTATTTCCAGTAATAGCTTACGGCAATTGATGTGCTTCATCATATTAATGAAATATGATGGGACCATATTAACAACATAATGGTACCATGACCAGTTTTGTGTGCACTTGTCAACAGGTTAAATTACACTATGTTTATTACCATTATGTAAATGCACAGGTATAAATAATTATAAAGAAAAGATATAGAAAATAAACAAATTCCAAATGTAGAAATAATTTAATAAATGGATGGTCCAATCCTCAGATATTTCATGTTTTCAACGTTTGTTGTTTATGTTCAATATTTAACTTTTTATCCATTTGAAATATTCTTCTACTCTGTAGTAAATGTTAACTTCAAATCAAGCAAGATCTTCAATTTAATTTAAAATTAATTGAAATGAAAAATGCCTTTATTAAAAAGGCAGAGTTAGGGCTTTTCAAGTCCTCAACCACTCAACTTCATATTGTATACAGTAAATTTAAATAGTTTGATACAATTATGGTAAATTATTAACTTATACTTTAAATAGAATATAAAAAATTGCTTAACATATACAAAATTAAATGAACTTAAAGTATTGAAATGTATTCAAAACTAAAAATACAAAAGAAAAAACTTTATGTATATACTGTAATACAAACAAGAAAAATTCAAAATAAAGAACAAGAAGCAAATACACATTCAATCACTCAAACACACCAAGTCTGCCAATCTGGTGTATAAAATGCTCAAAATATTTTAATATTTAGGTTATTCAGTATTTTATTGTGTAACTGCTGAGTCATAATAGTATTGACCATGCAGTAAACAAGTTTGCTGTAATTTTTCAGGATGTAGAAAATATTGGTGTGAATTCACCTGAGGAAAGTGTAATGGTAAGTACTTGACAGCACAACATTGATATTTTAATTAGTACAATAATACAGTACAATTAGTACAGTAATCCAATGAAGCAGAACAGAAAAAAACACATTTTAGCAATTAGCATATGCCAGTACCACTCATCTAATGCCAAGGCCAACTTTTTTCATTTGACATACAAATTTCATACTTAAGAACAGTACAATTGTAACTATTTTGTATAAAAATTTTGTCTTGATCAGAATTATGAACTTTTTAAGTTGCAAATTGGTTGAAAAGTTAAAAAACCAGTTCTTTTTCATCATTATTGATATATAAACTACAAGTCATTATTTGTAAATTATTTGCTTTATTATATCTAAATCCATAAATAGTCTAGCTAAATTCTAATGTGATGGCCAGTATTGTAGCTCTACTGCTTAGTTTGTGGGTTAACTTTCAGACTCAGGTATCTAAACCTTTTAACACATTCACGACGTAGGTGATAACTACCTTCGTAATTAAGTGGCGTGTTGATATCGGTAAAATCTGTCAGAAATGCGTATTTTGTTTTTTTGCTTAAATCACTCGGACAGCAGTTATAAAATATGTGCAAAACTATCAAAACGTAAATTAAACCATTTTTTGATGAACTTTTATACATATATGTGCGTGTACCACGTGTGGTACACGACGCGCTGAACTAATAAGACATTAATCTACCGCGTCGTGTACCACACGTGGTACATGTGTTGCTTCTAACCTGCGTCTAGCTAGACATTTAGCGAGCATCGTTTTGGCGCGCTTTTTGTCTTTCTTCTGTCAGTCTGCTTCGTTAATTTGTAGGTTACCACTGCTAGTGACTGGGTGTCGTGTTGAATTGAAAGTTATTTTGTGGTGTTTCGTAGTGAAATTGTAATAAAATGGACGAAACAAGAGATCGATGATGCTCTTGAAGGCCACAGTGATAGTGAACTTACTGATTTTTCTGTGTCGGGGAGCGAATACTTACCATCTGAAGCAGATAGTGAGGATTCAAATGCAGACGGTAATGATGAGGAACTTGATGCAAATGAAGTAAGTCATGCATTAAATATCGAAGAAAATGTAATTGTTACTTCAGATGACGTAAGCCTTCAGAATGCAGTTCTTTATTTCTCACAAAATATAAGCTTAAGTGATGAATTAGGTTTAAATATTTATGAAAATAATACAAGATCAGAATTTAGAAGAACCTTATCAGGAAAATAATGAAACCGCCAATGGCAATGTGCCCGAAACTGATGATGGGCCAAATGGTGAAACTGAAACAAGTACCGGTAATGATGACGATGGTAATGAGTGGGATGACATAAAGAGTACTGTTAGACAATTTCCCTATACTGACAATGAAGGGTTTAGTATATGATTTTGACATATCAAATCCTGTAACAGTATTAGAGCAGTTTTTTTAACAGACGATATTATTAACCTCATCGTAGAAGAAACAAACCGATATGCCCGGCAAGATATTTCAAACAATATCCCCAAACAGAGGTCTTTTATGAGGCAGTGGATTGACTGTACTAGTGGAGAAATAAAACAATTTCTAGGGATTTTGATTGTGATGGGGATGTGCCCTTTGCCTCAAATAAGGTTGTTTTACTGGTCAAATGACACCATGTTTAAAAATGACTTCATAAAACAGGCTATGAAGAGAGAGCGGTTTGAAATGCTTCTTCGATGTCTTCATTTTCATAATAATGAAGAAGCAGTAGGTGAAGAACCCAGGATGAAAAAGCTCCAAAATCTGCAGGTCATGTTAAATGATAGATTCAAAGCTGTCAGGATTCCAGGTGAAACTGTAGTTATAGATGAGACCATGGTCCCGTGGAGAGGCAGGCTTAATTTCCGGCAGTACTTGCCGGACAAATCACACAAATATGGTGTGAAAATATACAAGCTTTGTTCTCCTGATGGCTATACCTGCAAGTTCAAAATATACGTAGGTAAAGGTGACATTACATCTGGAAAAGGCCACAAACAAAAAATAATGCTGCATCTTATTCATGATTTCTTAGGCCACGGCCGTTTGCTGTACGCTGATAATTATTACAACAGCGTCGAGTTAGCTGAGGCCTTGCTTAAAAGAAAAACTTACCTTTGTGGTACCTTGAGAAAGGATTTGAAGTCCAATCCGAAGACTGTTATAAGCAAGAAATTGAAAAAGGGTGAAGTGTATGCGCAGGAGAACAAACAAGGTGTAAAAGTAATCAGCTGGGTCGACAAGAGGCGAGTAAACTTGATAAGTACTCGACCTGAGGATGGGGACAACTTATTGCCCAGTAAAAAAACCAATAGAAATAACGAACCAATCATGAAAACCTAGCTGTGTTTTAGCTTACAATGATGCCAAAAAGGGCGTAGACGTATCAGACCAAATGAGTTCGTATTATAGCCCATTGAGAAAAACATCTAAATGGTACAAGAAGGTTGCACTAGAGTTATTGCTGGGTACATGTGTTGTGAACGCCTTTGTGGTATTCAACAGTGTTAGGGAAAAGAAAGCTAAATGGGATATGCTAAAATTCCGATCTGTTTTGGCAAGAAAGCTTGTAGAGGAAAACAGTAACTGTAATCCTGCTTCTAACCAACTCTCAACACCTCCGATTTCAGGTAATCTTATTTATAACTAGTGTATTTCATTTAAATTATATAATCTGAATCCGTATTGTTTTAGGAAACAGATCAAATAGTTTACACGTAAATTAGGCCTCAAAGTCTGTACAAACAATTTTAATTATAAGCTTCTTGAACATTTGACTTTAACCATATTTTCAACATTTAATGTGCTGTTTTCAGCAAGACGATTACCTACTCAAAAAAACACGAATTAGTTAAGAGAGATGGCCTTGCTAAGCAATCAAGAAAACGATGTTTACCTTGCTATGAGGTCTCTAGTTTGCCTGTCATGGAACAACAGAAGCCAGAAAAACGTTGCAAGAGAGTTTACAACTTTCTGCAAAGACTGCACAGATAATCCAGCGATTGTGTTTGGACTGTTTTCAATAACAAACATTAGACGAAAAATGTCATGTAGATTTAGGAGTTTTTTTAATACTTAAGTTATTTTCATTACTTTATTTCAATTTACGAAGTATTTGTTAGGTTAGACTTGTCCACTTTTTCTGCAGATTTAAACTCATAACTTATAACGTGAGCAACTTTTTTAATCTACCCGTAATAACTACTCTAAATGTATGAACATATATTAAGTTTTAAGAACATAAAGGTTTACAGGTTTATCTTTGCTGATAGGCTTATTAGCTATCACAAACACGGCAAACAACTATTCAGATACTATGCAATTTTTTACACCA
>NW_025782407.1:0-35790 GCF_021130785.1 Homalodisca vitripennis | reverse complement strand
ATTGAAACCAGAAACGTAATGTTTACCTTCCAGTGGTCCGGCCAGGTGTTGTAACTATATTTTAACTTTTCATTCTCTTAACCACGGACATTGAAACAGTAAGTACCAGATATATGTCTACTTCTAGCATATGCCTCCATCATATTTAATTATAAATTCATTCACTAAGAAAACTACTCAATTCAATTTTGAAAATTGCATGCTAAGCTGCGGGTAACTTCTAGATTAAAATAGTGTTAATTTAAATACGTAGAGTACATTTTCCATGCAAGATAAAAGTAATATGTATTAAAGATATTTAATAAAATACTCTATAATATAACTATAAAGGGTTTAAATTTTCAATACTTATTATAGACTGTGAAAGTGGCTCCATGATTAGATATATGAGTAATTGAGTGCTACTGATATATTTATTTATTTATTTTATTTACATTGCAACAATACAGGTTACACACCCAATTACATTGTGCATGTTTAAATTCAAGATGACATGCAATAATATTCACACATTCAAATAAATTCAATCCAGTCCAGTGTTCCACCAAAATAGTTCCATTAAATAGATAATTAAGCCTAAAGATAAATAACAAATACATATATATAGATATAACAACGTAACTATAATAAAATTATAAACAAAATAACAACAATAATAAATAATCATAAATATTAACAAAGTCAAGATAAGCCATAACAAAAAGAACAAAAAGAACGCGCGCGCAGCGCGTGTGTTGCGTTTTTTAATCACGTATACACATCTTAATAAAAATATTGGTAGTGTAGTAATTTGTTAAATGTGTGTATGTAAGGTATTAGATAGTCTAGCTCAGTTTATATCCCTCTGACAAAGTCTTTTGTATTGATTAATACTATGTAAAAATATATCAACCTCCCCAGGCAAAGAATTATGCAATCTCATCATTGTATTCAAAGGTGATGAAAAATGTGCCATTGTACGAGAAAAATTAATGTGAAACAAATTTTGGGATCTATTATAAAATGGATGGAGTGTAAAAATTAATTTTTGACAAGCAAAATGAATCCATTACTTTCACCTCTCAGCAATTTATAAAGAAAAAGTAAATTCGCTAATTTTCTACGTTTTTGAAGACTTTCCCATTTTCAAAAATGCTTAAAAGTTGATTATATGAAATATTGAAGGTAAAGTGACCAGTTTCTTTAAAATATAAATATCGCAAAAACCTTTTTTGTACCTTTTCAATTAAATTAACGCGATTAGCAAAATAAGGATTCCATACTATATTGGCAAATTCTAAATTTGATCGGACAAGTGATATATACAATGTTTTTAAGGTTGAAATTGAATGAAAATTTGAAGACTGTCTAATAATAAATCCCAAGTTTTTGTAGGCCTTATTTACAATAGATGAGATATGAGGATTGAAAGTTAAAGTAGGATCCAAAATTTACGCCTAAATCCTTAAATTCAAATACCCTTTCAAGATTACTACCATTTATGGCATAGTTATTCGAAATTGATATCTTTTTCCTTGTGAATGACATTACTTTGCACTTACTAATATTAAAAAAGATCTTATATTTACTAGTCCAATCTACAATTGCATCCAAATCCCCCTGTAATGCGTTGGAAATCCTGAGGGCTATTGACTACTTTATAAAGTTTAAGGTCATCTGCGTACAGTTAAAATTTGAATTTTTTGTGCAGTTAACAATATCATTGATAAACAAATTGAAAAGTACTGGGCCCAAGTTTGACCCCTGAGGAAACCCCTGAAGTTACTAAATATTGACTAGAATTGTGCCCCATATAAGAAACATATTGTAACCTATTAGAAAAGTAAGAAGAAAAAAAATGTACCAATTTAGACGAGAAACCTAAATTATGCATTTTACTTAAAATTAAACTGTGATCTACTCTATCAAACGCCTTAGTTAAATCTGTAAATATTACATTCTACCTGAGAGTTATTATCCATTTGAAATAAGACATATTCCGTAAAATTTAACAAATTTGTAACAATTGATTTCTTAGCTTGAAACCACATGCTGCCTATCAGACATCAATGGAGTCATAAAATTTACAATTTTTTTACAAATAATAATCTCAAATATTTTTGCAGGAGTTGATAAAATTGCAACTGGGCGAATAACTCTGTACAAGGCTTGGAATTTCCACCTTTAAAAATAGGTGTTTACTCGAGTTAATTTAAAAACAAATCAGGAAAATAACAATTAATTAAACAAATGTTAAAAATTACATGCTATTTCTTTCTAGTGGAAAATCATTTTAGAGTTAATAATACAATAAAATAATATATTATTGTAAATTTGTTTTTCCGCTGCATCTCATGGGAAGAGGAATGAGAAAAGGCAATGCAAAAAGTGGAGTTTAATAATTGCAGACCAAGTCCCAACAGAAGTATTTACTCGGGCCAGATGAGTTTGTTCTGCTTCTGGCAAGTCGAGCTTAACAAGATGGTCTGCTTTCTGTTCTGAACCTTTACATATTAATGTTTGAGTAAAGTGACGGTGAAATTCTGGGTCCTCGTAGTTATTCTTAGATCAACAGTCTGTTCTATCTTTATTTTATACTTTAAATCAGCCTCTCTATCTTTACTTGGCAAAGTGAAAAATCTACTCATTAAATGTTCATCAAGAGCTCCAATGTACAAGAAATATATCTGCTTTAACTTCTTTGAAAGATTATTAGTTTAGATAAGCTTTCAATTTTTATAAAGTCATAAATGGTTTGAGATAATTTTCCTTATTGTATATTTGATTTGGTTGATTTTAAACTTTTAATGTAGTAAAGCATTCCTTTGAGCTTTTTAGCTATTCAATATTTTCTTTGAATAAATAAAAAAACCAATATGAAATAATTAAATCAATGCTTTAGCAGTGTTTATAGCAAATATTTTTAATCAAAAATTCTAAGTTAGACTTTTAACGACGCGACGTTTTAATTGAGTATTATAGTTTTATCTAGATCTAGATACAAGAGAATGTGAGTTGGATTTTGGTTCTAGAACTTCTTTGTAGTTAGTTTAATACATTCATCTTAATAAGTCAAATTAATTAAAGTTTTGACAAGGAAATGGCCCTTCAAATTCTAAATTATTCAACGGAATTTAATATTAAAACGTCATTCAGAAACGCTTGCTTTGAAGTTGTTTCACGAGAAATTAGAAAGTAATTGGACCTATAGAGAAATAGTGTAAAAGTGAGAGGTATTTTAAGATGTTTTTATTCACCTAAATATTTTATTAAACAAGCAGAAATGTTTTGCAGCAGAGTGTAAACTCCATTTAACATCAAATATAATTTGTCATGATCCGTCGTCTGTTGTCATTACGCAAATATATGTTTCACCGTTGGGGTCATGTGTACAATTCATTTAGCTGGTAATTAATACATAGAAAAAACAGCGCAATAAAAATAAGTTTTTATTCATACCATTCACACAAATATTTTCCACTAAATGGCATAACAGCATGGTATTGAGATGATATTGATAACACCGTGTGGCTTAAATGCTATTGGAATATTTATTATAAATTGATTTCTAGTGAAACAATATAAAAAACAACTGTCTGATTGAGGTACATACCCTACGCCGATAAAGAATATAGAATAAGAGAATATAAATGGGAAGAACTAAAGGTGTACAAAAGAATCATCCTCATTAAATAATGTATATTCAAAAAGGCAGCCTAAGGGAGAGATACGTGAGTTTGGAAAAAACAATTTTCACCAAGAATAACAGGATTTCAGACATTTGCCATGGTTATAGGTTATGAAAGGACAATGTTTCGAGGATTGGGAATCTATACTCTTCATCAGGTGAGGGAGGTTTAATATATACAAAAATAAAGAACAGAAAGAAGTAAAAAGGGAAAGAAAAGGGGTTCTCTGTAGCCTGTGCTAGTGTAATGTGATATTGTGATCCTCGTACTTGTGATTTGTGCTCGGGATTTGCATCCTTTGCAGTGGTGAAAAACGCCTAGACTGGACTCCAAGCAGCTTTTGCTTATATTTGACCCTTTTTCATTCTCTGCTTTACTTCTTCTGTTCTTTATAATTTTTTCTTAATTGCCCGCATGACGGAAGTTGTGGGAGAATTTGTGCATTTTCACCGATCGTGGGCCCCAGAGCCCTAAACCACCACAATCCGGAAATTTATATATATATATAAATGTATTTATGCGTTAGATTATGCAATATAACGCAAGCTTGTGAATACAACCTGGGGATCAACGGCTTATAAAGGTGACTTCCGGACCACCACAGGCAGGCGGGCTGCTTGCAAGGACAGGATCGCTCGGCGGTCACCCATCCAAGCAGCAGCCACGCTTGACGTTGCTTGATCCAGATATCTTGCGATAACAGTTGTACCCGCTACACTGCGCCATTAGCAAAGAGTTCTCGGGTAATTAAAATAATTATTATTACATTTATTTATAATATTTCCAGGCAGTGGCCGTACAAAGTTTTACGTACTATAACGGCCGTAACATTACGAAAATAACACGTTCCGCGTTTATAACCATGATCCATATATTGTGTATACACCCACACTAAATTTGGTACAGATGCAGTATTTGCACACTGCTTGGATGAGTTCTAAGATGGTGGTCATTCGTATTTGTGAACTACTTATCTCGGGCAATTCACAACATAAATCAAAGTTGACTCCTTTCTGTGCTGTTCACAGTAAATTGGACTGTTTCTACATGTAAAATTTAAACTTTTCAATAATAAAACTCCGAATCATTAAAAATGAATTTTTTTTAAATTACTCAATTGTTACTTTATGTAGATTTTGGACTGTTCAAATCCACAGGAGAATAAATCTTGAGTATTTGTAGGAAACACGGAAATTTTATTTGCGGTAACAAACCAAACTCAATGAGAGCCAAACAGCGCGAGTGATTGTCAATTTGTGACTGAATCACATTTCTGCTCCGAGCTGTCACATTGTCACAAGCAATTGACGACTTGCTTTATGACTATTGCATTTCCCGTTTTATTAAGGCAGGTGTCTATTTTTTTATTATACTGTTAAATTAAGTTTGTATTGCTATAAAACTTTAAGAACTAATGATACGACACCAAAATAGTCACATTTTAATTACAAATAAGGTTAATAATGTTTTGAAACTTAAATTAACAAAAGGAGAAAACACACTCATAGTATGGTCATAGCCACTTTTGTATGCTCTAATTAAAAGGTACTTGTAACCTTTGTGAGTGTGTTTAATCAGGCTGCTGATAAACACAAATAGTTACATTTTTAGGTCCTGCATAAGAGGCATGTCCTACAACTCAGACCTTTGCAACAATTAACTATATTCCAGAGGAATTTGGAAACTATGAAAAAATAAATGATAGGATTCAATATACCCGTCACATCTTGTTGATGTTGAGTCATGTTTCACTATCATTTTGTATACACTATCCTCATAAGTTCAGACCTTGCAACAATTAACTATATTCCAGAAGAACTTTGGAAACTATGAAAAAATAAATGATAGGATTCAATATACCCGTCACATCTTGTTGATGTTGAGTCATGTTTCACTATCATTTTGTATACACTATCCTCATAAGTTCAGACCTTGCAACAATTAACTATATTCCAGAGGAATTTGGAAACTATGAAAAAATTAAATGATAGGATTCAATATACCCGTCACATCTTGTTGATGTCGAGTCATGTTTCACTATTCATGTTGTATACACTATCCCCATAAGTTCAGACCTTGCAACAATTAACTATATTCCAGAGGAATTTGGAAACTTTGAAAAAATAAATGATAGGATTCAATATACCCGTCACATCTTGTTGATGTCGAGTCATATTTCACTATCATGCTGTATACACTATCCTCATAAGTTCAGACCTTGCAACAATTAAACTATATTCCAGAGGAATTTGGAAACTTTGAAAAAATGAGTGATAGGATTCAATATACCCGTCACATCTTGTTGATGTCGAGTCATGTTTCACTATCATTTTGTATACACTATCCTCAAAAGTCTTTGACAATCATGAGAATGAAGTTTTGACCCTTTTTTAAGGTTAGAGAAGTTGTGATAGTACATTTAAAAGAAAACATCCAACTAGATGACAGTATTGTGTGAATCTAAACGTTTATTGGAAACTTATTAATTATAAATAATGGTATTAAAAAGTTTCACAATGGCCAGGTAGGATCAGGCCAATAGGATTTGCGGAGTGAGAGAGGCGCGGTGACGAGATGTTAGGGGGCCCGGCCGAATATCTTCCCTGGGGCCCCACAAAGCTGAGTACGGCCCTGGGTAGGATGCACGGACACCGCTCAATTATTACGTTTATTAATATATTCTCGACAAGGCTTATTGAGTATAATGATAAGAATGTTGTTAATAGATGGGCGAAAACAGTCTGATTCTTGTAACCGAAGAGATCGGGCATCGTTCTTCTCACCAGATGGAAGATGGAAAACATTTTGGTCTAGAGAAGCCTGCTTCTGTCACAGGACAACTAAGATGTGTTTTATAACAGACTTTAAGTATATAGTCAAAGTTAACTTTTTTTATACTATCTAGTACTACCCAAGCACTGCATCCTATTATCTGCTAAGACGTATAGTTTAAAGTATATTTTATATTACAATTTCCATATCTAGATATTTTCTTACTATATGCGATTGTAGAAAAGGTTGATATAAGAAGTGCTGTTTCTGCCAATCGTACTTTATGTTTTCAAGACTAAATGTTAATTGAAAGTTTTGGTTAAATTAATTAAACACGTGGTTGTACTTTCATAAAAACATGTTTGTACAGAGCATCTGATTACATTTAACAGTTTTTAGAAGTGAATTCAATCTCATATGAAAACAACTTCCCATTCGCAATAAATACATTACGTTTATAAATCGAGATAAAACCATCCAGTCTTTAAGTTTACCAAATAATACATGTCTACAAAATTTAATTGAATTCGGTTCAATGGTTTCGGAGATTAGTGTAAACGAAGATCTTGACACAAAACTTGTTACATAGAGGTTATATTCAAAACATCACAGAATAGGTTTTCACTTCTAACTCTATTTTCATTGATTCACATACAAAATGTATTATAATACATTTAAATACTTTAAATATTTATAATACATTCTAAATATTTAAATACTGTGAATGCACATAATGTTTTAGCCAATTTTAACATTTTGAATTATTTTACTGATTTTTAACGATTTCAGTTACTTTCCTTTTGACCTTTAGTCACCAAAATCGATTGTGGTTTTCTTGAAGAGTTTTTTGTACAAAACCATGTAAAGTGAATGTTTAGTCATATTTTCATGCTGAACTGGAAGAAACTTACGTACACCGAATTTCTAACAGTGATGGAAAGACCTTGATAAAGCTCATCCAGACATTTATTGAGTTTCATCAATTATTTTAAAATTTTAGCTTTAATTTTTGGTAAGTTAAATTAAACTAGGAAGTTTTAAATTTCAATATTAGCGATTTTTATAACCTAGAAGGTTGTAGACAAGTTCCAATAAAATTTTTTCCTCTAAATGTTCAGAGCATACAAAGTACTATTACGCAGGGGAATGGATATTAAACAATAAAAGTAATAATATGGCAAACACACTCGTAAAAAGTACTAAATGAAAGGGGTGATGAGGGCTATAACGCTATTTACAGATGTGATAAAAACACGAACACGGCACCTGGCGCTTCTCTGTATCGAAGTTACTCAAACCATGATTTCATTTCTAAATTTCTAAATTTTATTGGAAGTTACTCTAGTATAAACCCACAATATCACTCGATTGAGGGACATTCTTAATAATAAGTATTATTTCTTTAATCCTAGACACAAAAGGTTGTTTTTTATTAAAAATTCAAAATTAATGAGTTGTCAAAAAAGTGTTCGGAAATGTCGGGTGATACCTAGCCATTCAAGCTACCCATCATCATATTTCAGAACGATGCTTTTTGTTTCCACATTGTTGGAGATAAAGCACTATAATAAAAGCTCTCAAATGACCAATCATGGGCTGAGTGTAATTTATTGATATTTGTATCAATGACGGTATTTGGTTGATTGCTCTTGTTTCGTGAGGATTATAAAATGTTTTGACAAGTGCTTTAAACATCGACATTCAAGCCATTATTTTATTTCACTAAGCCTATGCATCAGGCTATAGTATTTTTATTTAATGTGATGATTAAAATATTATATTGTGTGAGAACATAGTGATATCCTATATTTACTTACTATTGTGCTTTATTATTTATTAATGAGTCAGGCATCACACTCCCTCAAGATATATTCCCATTGCCTCAATATTCAATCCTCATCATGATACCTAATGATTTTATCTATCAGTCTCGAATAAATCGATGTCTTATATATCTTTTTGTTTCTTTTTGTTTGAATATACCGCTATGATTCATCGACATTGATTCAGAAATGTCTATCAAGGATAACTATTCGTACAAGTCTGGCGGGAGTTTGACGACTCCTATATGTAGATATAAGTGTTATAAGTAACAATTATCTCATTTTATCAGATTCATGCAAAAGTCTGGTTTATTTATTTACTTAATCTTCAAAATATTAACATTACGTACTTTTAAGATAAAAATCTCAGTATATTAGTGTTATTAGTGTATTTGTTTATGTAAAACAAATTATACATTTCTTCAATTATACAAATATTAAATTTGTTGACCTTAGGTTTCATCATTAGTTTCTCCACACTGTGAAAACGTCTAAATATTATCTTAAAGAAACATTTATTTCGAATATAGTGTTTAATACATCAAAGAACAATGTTATTGTCATACTTCAGCACTACTTCAATATACTTTAATACCTGGAGTGTGCAGTCCAGGATCTCTAGTGAGAACGTATAATACATTTGAATCTATATCAAATATGGATATGAAATTATAATTCGAGATGCCGACACATAAAGTGACCATGATGCTGAGTAATAACAATAGTTATGGTTGTCTACATAACAGACATAGCAACTTGTGAAGTGCCAGTGTACGTAATTTATTAGAGACTGTAAAGCACACTCTCTATAATTGGCTAGGCGTTATCGAAGTCTATTACTTAAGGGCCTGGAAAATTTGATTTCTGTCTCTTTTCTATCTGGTTGTCTGTTCGCAAGAACAAACTAGCCAATATAATTGAAATTCCGCATGAAACTTCAACGATTGTGCATTTCACTCCCTGGGATTTAACTGAGCGTTATAGAACATTTTAAATTAGTATAATGGGTAATAACTATGGCAGACACGAGAAAAAGAATAAATAAAATTGTAAACAAACTGAGTTCAATCATATTATATTTTTGATATCACGTAGTGATACATATAGGTATGTATTTAAAATTGGACATAACTTTTGTTCCATGAATTGTGGTTAAACGTACTCCTACCTTGTTTGATTTTTTTTAGAAGTATAATATGTGGTTATACGGTTAATAGAAAAAAGAACCACCCTTCTCTGTGACTGATAGTTGAAACATATAAATCAAATAAATTTTATTTTGTCAATTGAGTAGTTCGTAAATAAGATTAGCGTTAATACTGTAATATTATATCTATGGAATAAACATAAAATGTTAATTATTACAGGAACCGCTGATTTAACAAAAATAACGTACTAATCAGCGAGTGCTAAAATTCAGGCTTGATGTATATGGACCAAATCCTAATAAACTGATTAATTATCGAAATAAATCACCGTCCTGAAGTGATGTTTATCTAGATAAAGAAATGTCATGTACAGTATGACTTTACTACAGTACATTCAATCTGTACAACATATTCCATATCCAATTACAGTGCATTGAGGCATATTTTTCACTTGGCAGCATATCAAAGGTATGCTATCACGGATGGAGGGTAGCTTTGACCGTGTGCTTCCGGTCGGTAACCACAGCTTCCTATACCTTCGTTACCGTAATAAGAACACATATGTGGACTGTGTGGACACATTTGAGACCCACAAAGTCTAATGGAAAAATGATTCAGTGGAAGAAAGGTATCCTAAAATTAAGTCTCGCTAAAGAAAAGAATGCACACTTTTGTATAATAGTATGCTTTGTTGTTGAACCTGGGAATGTAGAAAACAATATCTACTAATCCTGTAGATAACCTATGTATATAACGATACGAATTAGTGGACATATATTGGGATTAACGATAATTCAAAAGTCCATTAAACTCAGTCCAAGTTTATAAACTCAAAATTTTTTACTATTATAATAAACGTATTAAAAAATAAGTTTCAGTAATAAGGAATAAAAGCTTTTTAAATAAAACGTTTCACACACTTAGAACCATGTTTTATTTTATTATTAAAATTTTATGATTATGAATGTAAAAAAACTATATTAATGTTTCATATTATGCCACATAATTTAAAATGAGACAATAAATTCACCCCTAAAAGTAATTAACTTATCAAAAGATAAAAAACAATCTTTCGTAAATATTCAAAATTTACTAATTATACTTTGAATAAGATTGTTATAATTTTTATTTCTCTACATCCGTAAAGTCACAGTAGAAAAAAACGTTTTATATGGCCGACTGCTGAGAATCTTTATCGAGATATTGGTCTGTCATGTTACGTTTTGAATAAAAATCCACATCAACTCCTCCAAATGTACATTTAAAGTTTTATATAAACTTTCTTTGATCTTGAAAAAGTCAGTGAAGTCGCTTTTATCTGCTATTAAATATTAACCCAATACATCCAATGACTCAAGCAATGCTTGCACAACCAATAATTGGTAGCGGCAGGATAACGAATGAAGAACGCCGTCCTTACTGACATATTTAACCAAGGAAATCTGAAATCTTCATGTCGCTTCTTCAATTTTTTTAAGTGCTCCAAGTTTCAAAATCTGTATGTGCACACATACTGAATAGTATCCACAAAAGTGTCATCAGTATTAATTCCAAACAGTTGGCTGAGCGTCTGCGAAGTCTAACACTTAGCAAAGGGGAAATTTCTCTTCTGTTTGTCCGCAGGATATCTTGAGAGCGAATTAATATATCGACTTTAAATTTGCCTGACATTTAAGTTTTACATAGAAAATCGAATTCTATGACGGTACGTATCCTCCGTGGGATACGTCTCATTCCATCCTAAGCTATGCCCGTCACACAACACGTAGTCTGGTACTTTGTTCTGTGGGAAAAAATAAATTATTTTATCAAACTTGTAATAGCTAAAACCATGTCAATATTTGATTGATGTATACCAGGAAAATCGTTTAACATGAATATTGCAAAGAAAGATTATTAGAAACCGATGACTCATGAAAATGAGAGAGAGTTGTTACAGTTTTTAATTGACCTTGAATATATTGTCACGCTTAAACAAATACACACTTTCCATAATTTAAGGCTAATTGAAAAGGCGAGCAACAAGCCGAGTTTAATCATAAAAGAGGAAAAAAGATTTAAAAGATTTGTAAATAGTCGTCTTTCACAATTAAGTCACAATATATCAACGTTCTTTATATTTTTAAAAATCATTGAAATGGTATTAAAAACGTTTGTTAGTTCAGAGTTATGACGGAACGGCCAAAACGATAAATAAATAAGGTTGAAGCAGAGTGTGATTTTATCGTATCTATTGAAAATAGTACCACACATAGAAAAGTTAAAATGCAAAAAAGAATTCATCAGTTTCTTATTGCAGAGATATGTATATTTATTAAATTTACTTGGAATTTCAATTTAAGTTCTTAACTCCGATAAAGATCTGTAACTGTAAACGCATTCTTTCATCAAGATTCTCCTTTTCATTTAAATACTGAATGGAAAAGAAATATTTGTTCTGAGGTACAGAAATTGTTTGTAGAAGAGAAGGTAATTTCAAGGAAAGTAATAACTGTGTCGAGAAGGCTGCCAATATTTGAGTTGAAAGATTGGCTAGGTGAAGCAATCATCGTGATTTGTCACAATTCCAAACGACTATCTGAGGTCGTACATCACTCTCTACCCCTTATAAATGTCTAACTATTGTAATAATAGTGGTTATATCTAAAAACCTTTTCATCTATTTGGTTCTAGTATCGGTACATCAATTGTATTATTAGATTCAACTGATTTTGAAACCAATAAAATATTACATAGTAAAATAAGTAAGGTTTGTATAAAAATTAGTAAGAAACGCGACGAAATGTTTGATCTTTTTATTAACAAAATATAGATAGCTTTTTTAAAGTTATTTCCATAGGAATTTGCAATAACAAATTCCATACAAAACTGAAATTACCAGAACTAATAATCAGTTTGATTTATATCATCACTTTAATTGAATGATATTTAAATCATGATTTCATACTTTGTAACAATTAAATGATAATGGTGTTGTACTTATAGAGTTATTTTTCAACATTAAAACTCTAAAAAAATATAAAAAAGTTTCCATACAATAAAGTACTATGATATTTTTTGAAAAATGTATTTATTTAACCAAAAGTTCTAGATTTTGTGTAATTGAGTACAAACATTTAAATTTTAAAAATCTTGGAAATATTAAGGAACTTATTAACAACAGCAACATAATATGATTAGTTGTTCATATTAAAACAGTATAGTTTTTGCTTAGTCAAATACAAGCATTTTAGTATTTTTTTAATACTGAAAACCTATTAAGGTAATCATTAATCACAAAAGCATAATAAGATTGGTTATAAATTCCACTTTTATAGTTGATTTTACGATTAATACATACAGTCTGAAAATTCCATATTTTAAAAATTGTTCATTTAAAGCATTCCTTTTAATATAAATAACGGTACCAATTTAATCAAGCTTTTATCTTAAACAGTATTGCACTTGATTTAATAATTTATTTTGTGAAAGTTGCCATAGTGGACATATTTGTTACAGAAATCAAAATTGAAATTTAAGTATTATAAAGTACCTTTATGTTGAACATTACTTTTAAACTACGACAATTTCCGAAAACACCTCAAAACACCATTCTCCGAAAACCGTTCACCGTTCAACCAGTTTTAGGTAAGGAGATACCCTCTCTTCTTTAGTTTTAATGACATAGTACAAAATTGTACTTAATGAACTGTATTCATACAATGTTCATCCACATTTTCATCAGGGCCCCTAGACACACAAGATGTAATTTATTGACGTGTTGAAAATTGTTTTCGCCATTGACCCTCACTTTAACTTTAAAACTGTTCACGAACTATTCTATGTCAACATTGGTTCCAAAAAGCGGTTATGTTAATATTTGTTAAAATTCGTGTAGCTATTTGGCGTAATTTTGCTGCAGTGGTTAATAATAATAATGTTATTGTCGATCCAAATAACCCTCACTGTAAAAGTATATTAAAACAGCTAGTTTTATTACTTTAACTACAATTAATGCAAATATATTAATTTTAGAATTTTACAATTATTGCACACCCATTTATTTTCTAAGATATACTTATTTCCCTGTTTTTAGATTTAGTTTTTTTCTTGAAAATCTGTTTTTTCACAGGGGAGTTTGGTATAAAGCCTAAAGGTGTCTCTTAAGACACTGGGACATACATAAACCGAATTTTCCTACCACCGCCGCACTATGAGGAAATTACTTCAATAATGCTCAATAAATTCCATAGAATCTCCACAGTTAAACTTTTTAAAGCAGCTATTAGACTTGTTTAAAAAGGAGAAATTAAAGGCAGTAAATTCTGCAATACACTTTACCAGCTTAAAAACAAATTTTACCAATTTTATTTTGTAAATTACAACGATCCAGAACATAAAAAGAAGAGAACGATCAACATTAGGCGAATAAAATTAATAATATGGTAAATGCGCTCATAAAAAGTACCAAATAAAAGGGATGATTAGGGTTACAATATTGTTTACTGAAGGGATAAAAATTTGAACACAGCACCTGGCGCTTCGCTGTAGGCTTGTCAAAGTTATTCAAGCAATAATGTTACTCCTAAATTATTTCAATTATAATGATTTAATTTCAGACAGCTATGGTCAGTAATAATGAATCATTTTATTTAGTTTAGCCTACATAGAGCGCGTACATAATTTATATAGGCGCTATGTGATGAAAATATAAACCGGCACCTGGTGCTTCGCTGTATGTAAATTACTTTAAGAGTAAATTTACTTTTATAATAATCAGAATTTTAGGAATTTTAATACCTACTTTTCTTTGACCCTATATTGTTATCCATTTAGAAAATCTATAATTCTGTATGATTCAGTATTATGGTAGCATAAGCAGGGACAAAATGTTTAATTTGAATACAATTTCAGTAATAAATTTCTAAATAATCTTTAGTGGTACATGAAAAGGTAGGAGATTGCTGACATTTTATTTAATTACTACACATATTTCAGAACAAGGAATTATATTACAGTATTGCTAAAAATGGGATTCAATGATAAATGGTCTCATGTGACCAATCTCAATCTGCCAGTGATTATTGCTATCTGTATCTATCACGTTGCTTTCATGGGTTGTTTCACATTGTAGGGTTTAAAAATTACTTTTAACATCTATAATTAAGCCATTATTTTTGTCAATCTCGCTTTGAGTAATTTTATTGAGCGGAGCTGGGAACATTCTCACGTTAAGGTAGATTTTGTAAACAAAATCAGCCTATTGTTATTTATTGTTCTCATGGTAACACATAGGAACAATTACTGTATAACTTCACCGAACAATACTCCCAGAGCCCAAATCCGTTTTTAAGTAATTATCTAAAACCTATGAAACTATGACAGACAAAATAAATTTCAAGAAGGTCAATTGATTCCTCCACTTGTCATACCACGTTTTGTAAACAACTTTTATATGGGTGATTCCGAGTGGCAGGTGTGAACTCACACACACACTCACAAAAATACTCTTAAAATAATTTCAGCAAAGTAATACATAACATTTGTTCCAAAGAGTAGTTATGTTAATATTTGTTAAAATTCGTGTAGCTATATGGCGTAATTTTGTACACAAGATTTTTGCTACAGTGGTTCCGCCATTTTTTATCCAAATAGCCCCAACAGTGAACATGACCTTGTAAATTATCGGTATAACATTCACGCTAATTTAGTTAAAATTCGCTAATACAATTGCATTACTTTATAACGTATTCAAAAAACTAAAAAAATAATCAAATATATCGGTATAACATTCACGCTAATTTAGTTAAAATTCGCTAATACAATTGCATTACTTTATAACGTATTCAAAAAACTAAAAAAATAATCAAATATATTTGGCCCTCTTTATAAAATTGAATCATCTTGATTGTATTTAAGTTAAAAAGCCATCAGTTACTTGATAAAATACAATGTGACTGGGCAAGACGTGAAATGAGGATGTAATACTAAAATTTCATACGAAAATTAGCATAGTGTGATAATTTTTAAAAGAGGTATTTAAAATTTACATAAATATTCGTAGATAAAGAGCTGATATAGTTCTTTTGCAGCTGACTTGTGTAATAAAACAAATTTAATAAAACGATAATGTGGTACCGACATTAAATTGACGTAATAGTCACATAAATGTGACTTACTCACTATTTTGACGTTTATGACGGTTGTCGTGTTACGGATTTATTGCGACAATAAATGAGTTTACGATGGCTCATCTTCACTTGAGGTTTTTGTTGCGTAGACGACGTAACATGCGCTTTAGTTTTACGATATCCAACATATTGATGGGCTGATACAGTGGTGCCCTGATGTCAATATTACGAGTGTGTCCTGACAATAACAGATGTTAGTGTAGTAATCACCTGCGATGATGGAAGTATGAGCAAACACATTGCGACAAACACTTGCAAGCCTGATGTGGTTACATCAGGCGTCAATGGGACGTCAAACACGCTTTGACTGATGGCAAGGCTTTTAAACAATCGATATTGTAAACATCACCATGGCGGACCATCGAACTTGACTCTGCTCGGCGTCAGAGGTATGTGATTCGAATGGCCGTGTTCATGCCCAAATGTGTTTGTTTTAGTTCCGTGGCGACTAAATTAAAGGAAAGTTAAATTTTAAACACGACTTAGTTTTTGGTGGAAACTAAAGATATAATTTGGAATTTTTAAAATATAGCGAGCTTTTTGATTGAACGGCTATAAATATTCAATACAATATAGGATTAAAATAAAACCAAAAAAAGTAAGACAGTCGCGGGACAGACTCACAGAAGTGACTACTTCTTATAATGGGATGCGAATACATATCTTAAAAAGCACGTTTGCAAATTATTAAATTGTTATTTTTTCATATTTGAAAACAAAAACTAAATTCTTCAACATAAAAATATTCTTAAGTAATGTGCTGATAAACTGTATATTTTTAGATGAATCATCATTTTTTTAAAACTTTTAAGTCAGTTATAAACCATAGTATATTACAAATGCTACTGCTATGTATATTATATATAGTATACCGCTGCCGAGAATGAGAATGTTAAGGCTGTTGATTATTAGCACGCGATTGAATTTGTGGAGCAGTGTATGGTGTATAAAATGAGAAATGTGATATTCTTTTAATTTGCTATCCTGAGAAATTACTAAATTCATTAGAAATTTTCTTGTTCGGTTATTTCTAAATTATCTCTATTTTGCGTATTTCAGTGTCTGAAGTTGAATAAAACTTTTTGAAGAAATATTTGATTTTTTTACTATATGTGCCAGTGTTGTTAGTTTGCACAAATGAAAAATTTAACCTAGATAGGTTTGCATTTCGCACATTATGAATTATGTGCAAAGTTTTAACTTTTTTGACACCGACAGATGATTTTTTATCATTTGTAGAAATATCAACACTGTCCAAACAGTCTACTCTTGTACTGTCCTTATATCTTTGAGAACGATGTCTTTAAAGTTCTTTTGAACATAATTTAGCCAATTTTTTTTTCATTGCTTGTTTCACTTCATCAGTCGTATTTGCAATTACACTTACTTCTATTACTACTACAAGAACCATTAAAACATTTCTGAGAGCGGTCATGTATAGGTCTGCAGTGTGTGCAGTGGCCACGTCTTGCTGAAAGTATAGAGAGAGCATCAGTATCAATATCCGACTTCTCTGGTAATGGAATAAAAAGTTATTCAACATTAAAACATAACGCGCTGAGTTCACAGTAGCCGTGTTTTACCCGTTATCTTCAAAGAAGTGAGATCCAAAAGTATGCTCTGTCGTAACTACACACCATATTGCCACTTTCGGACATGTAAAGGCTTGGGTTTAAGCTTTCTGAATTATGATCATTCTAGTAACGCATGTTATGTTTGTTATGTTTGTACATGGGCAGAAAGGTAAAAATGTGCTTCATCAAACATAATCAACAGGTTAGAACAATTAGGTAACTCATTTTTTAATGCCAATCACAGAACAAAACTCTACTGCCTTAGTCTGGCTCTTGCACAATTTGAATTTTGTAAGGATGAATAGATCCCGTTGCAAAATCCTCAGAGAGATCTGTTTGATAGCCCAAATACCAACGCTTGCTTCAGGGCAGACCGCTTTGGATAGCGAGTAAATGTAACTCTCACTCTTTCCACATTGTTAGGTGTGCAGTTTTTTAGACGGTTTTTAGACTTCGTTGCATTTTATTTGTGTAAAAGTCGTATTGCTAAATAAACTTACCTAGTTTTGAATTATTTTTCTATCTATAACAGCGCTATATGACCAATGTCGAAGTGAGTTCTAAAAAACAAGTGAGTTCTTTTTTCACACAAGAATCACTGATCAAAAAATTTTCTATGGCAAAAGCACGGTGTTAGTACTCCAAAACACAATTTTTTACTCAAATGGCTCAGTTTATTAAAGTTACAGTCACAGCAGATGATTTAATGTTACAATATTTATGATATGGCAGCATAAACAAATTGTGGAGTTCTCATTAGTTAGTTACCTCACTCTGTATAATTATACGCTCTGTCACAGCTGATTACAGATACCATTCTCATTGTCTAATTAGTTGTTGATTGCTGGTAGTTTCAATAAAACATACTTTAAATAATATGTTAGTCCAGATCAGGTGTCAATATAACAGTTTGTCTACGTTTCGGTAAAGCTGTTGTTTATAAGGAAAAGAAATAAGTAGGCCTAATAAAGTAAGAAACGAAATGTGTAATATACTTTGGTTTGAAAAGAATCACTTCATTTTTTATGATCAAACTGTTTATTTCATAATTTTTTTGTTATAAATTTAAAATTTTAGATTATTTTAAAAACATTTTTTTTAATACGTTCAAGAGTGTTATTTATTAATTAATTTACTCTGACATTGGAATTTGAAAACGTCATACCTTTTTTTGAACGGCTTTAAATATTCAACACAATAGATGATTAAAAACAAAATTAAAGACGTAAGGCAGTCGCGGGACTGACCCACAGAAGTGACTACTTCTTATAATGGATGCGTTATTATTATTATACCTTATATACTCTTCATAATAATTCGGGAATCTTTTTCAGAAAGTTTTACCTTGTACAAAATTGAAAAAATACAGAGAGACATGCACGACAAATCATTACAGTTATTAAAACGACGCCTTTGTTTGCCCTTGTTAAACATCTTGACACCTTGATATATATACTTTTTGCGTATAGAGCCATTACAGAGCAATAACATCGTTACTACAGTAACGATGTTATTTATTTTTAAACGTATATATTTTACTATATACAAATGTTCTAAGGTGATAGTTATGCACTAATAATTTTGTAACTGTAAATTGAAAAGGGTAATACAACAAGCATAAGGGGTTAAAATTTCCCAACATTTCCGAAAACGCGTTTAATATATTTATGAACAAAAATACCTACAGTCCTCCTCCGTAGACTAATGGTTATAGTCTCGGCTCTCTCGCAGAGATCACGGGTTCAAATCCCGGGGAGGTCTAATCATGTACTATGTACATTAATAAAAAAAAACCCAGCGCACTTCGAAGCCGGCATAGCTCACGCTGAGGCTTTTTTTTTTTTTTTTTTTTTTTTTTTTTTTTTTTTTCCTTTGGGATATTGGGGGTGGATTCATAGATCCTCACACGTCAACCTGAGCTTATTGTGTGCCCTTAAATGAGATTTAAAATAAATACATACGTTTTCGTAAGTAATTCTCGCCTCATGTTTTATTGGCAAATACTATACTCCTCTATGCGCCGTTCCGCCATTCAAGTTTGGTGCTGAAAATACAAATTCCTATTGTGGTTTTGTGATACAAAAAAAATAATGTTCTTACGTCTTGACGTCTGGTCAGTACTCCAGTATAAACTTTGGTTAATTGTCGCGTCATTGCAATGATAACGTTTAAAACAAAAAAGATAAAGTCGGGCAGTTTTATTTTACTATCCAAAGCTTATGACTAACATGTTAGTCATTCTAAGAAGAAAGAAAATTATTATAATGTAGACCCCCCTAGCATTGGATGTGACTTCACTAGAACTTTATTTTCCTCTGAGTTACGAAAGTTTTTCAATTTAGCACCTGGATTGAATTTATTATTATAGTTCAGCCTACTTTGACGATGGCCTATACATTTCCGATAATAAATCTTGTATTTTCTTTTGTTTTGATACTTGTCAGTTGTGACTTGGAAACAAATTCCGGGGATTCCAAAACTGTTTTGTAAGTATACAGTTTCTTATTATAGAATTAAGCAGTCTAAACTAATTGTATGTAGAGTTCTTTTTCATAAACTTATAAAACTATGAGGAAAATATTTTCAAACTAAGCAATAAGTTCAATGAATTACCCCTGAACAGACCACTGTGATATACACTAACCTAGTTTAAAAAGACCATCCCATCCTGATATTTTCAGAGACAGCACCAATTTTTGAAGTTGAGTTCCAGATTTTTTATACCATTGGCCCTGATAGTTTTTTGTTCCAGATTTAGGTAAGGGCTAGGCAAGTCGTTTGTTACAGATTTAACAGTATAATTTAAAAAACGTTTGAGTAATTTATTTAAATGATGTCTAACCTTTGCATCTTCTATTTAACCATCAGTACATCTTCTTTTACATATCTTCTTGTTGGCTTTAATACCTGCAGTATGATAAGCGGCCACCATGACAAATCGATTTTTCTGACCAAACAATAACTAACTGGATTAGTTAGATGTTTCATATTACGTTATAGTTCAGCATATATATATATATATATATATATATATATATATATTTATTTATTAAATGCAATAAACAGTGGTGTGTAAGATTTACTTTTAACTGTTTTGAATGAAATGCTTGTCTGACATCTTGTTACACAAATAAGTTAAGGGGGTCAGCTCGTCCTATCCTTTCCATGTTAAAAAGCACAAACTTAGGAACACACAACTCCAAAACCATTAGAGCTAATAAGCTAATTTTTTTTTTATTTTGATCCTTATCCTTATACCTAACATTTAAGTGATGGGTTTTTTGAATTAAATGAAAATAACACATTTTTAATTTAAAACAAAAAAATGTTGAAAAAAACATTCAAAATTAAGGTAATTATCATATTAACGGCCCGGGGCGGAAAAATACGAGTTTTGCTGTTAAAAACTTATTGGAATCGTCATATAGAAAAAAAAAGTATAAGGTTTGATGGGGTGGAAATGAGAAATAACAAAGTTCTAGAAAAATGAAAAATTAAAGAACTTTTCAGTAATATCTCCATGTTCTACATCCACGTCTATAGCCAATAGTTCAATAGTTTTGTGGCCAATGATTGAACCTCGTGATGACGTCATCGGTTGCGCCGCCATCTTTGCAAACGTAAATGAAAAAATAATACAGAAATGAGCAGAATTTTTGATCAAAATAAATAATGTTTGTCTTAATTCCGAGAAAAAAAATTAATTACGAGTGCCTCCGGCCATCAGCGCGAGGGCAGCACCTTCGGTGCTGCCGCGCTGATGTCAATAAAAGAAAAAACATCCCTCGAGATAGTAACCTATCAGTAAAATATAAAATACTAGAGGGGCTGATCAAAAATATAAATTCAAATGTAATGCAAAAGCAATTATGTAAAGTTAAAAAACTAAATAAAATCATGGAAAACTCAAATATATAGATGGATCAGAGAACACATACCATTAGTGTGTTGGCGGATATAGCTGAGCAGCGGCAACAAAAAAGTCGTCTATCACAACGAAACGACAAAGTCCCGGTTTAAAAACACACACTCGAACCGCAACGACGAACACATACACTCAATTTTAAAAAAATTCCATGTTCAATTAAAAAAGAGATAATTTCGTTTCGGTTTAAAACGTAAACTCTTTACGTGCCCTACGAAACACTCCGACACACACAATTCACTAGGGTTGGTTGAACTAGTGGATGGTTGATTCATCATTGTAAACGCACTCACTCAATCCGACCTACTGAACAACGATATCTTGTGTAGAACTGACCCATGCCCCCGGAGATAACTCAGATAACAGGTACGTTATCAGGCTGCTATCAGTCCCGGGCCGCAGATAATATTCAAGTAAACAGATTATCCAGACACAGCACACAAACTGAACATTAAAACATTAGGAACTTAACCACTTATCAATATACCCCCTAAAATCATGTTATTTGTCATTTGCACCCCCTAGTAGTACTATATATATTTTTTGTTCAGGAGGGTGAGCAGAATACGTTGGTAACGTCAAATTCGTGATTTGCCGCCCCGGCGTTTAATCTTACTGGTACGAAAATTAAAATTTATTTTTAATAAAAAAATATATTCTAGTATAAATAATGAATATCCCATCATTCATATTGTTCATTGTAGTGTAAATAACAAAACAAAAACCAAAATCAATGCAATAACTCAAGTAGTCCAGAGAAAATTGTTCCTAAGTGTAAAAAAATCTGTTTTTTTTTGGAAAATCGCTAGTAAACATCATTTAACCACAGTGACATAAGTAATCCTACCTTAGTGCATGCCTGGCCCATATGAAGGGTTTTCTGGATCTTCCTGCTCTTCATACATGTTCCTCTTAGTCTTTTCTTAGCAATCTCTCGCTGTTTCCGGCACTTTTCTCGATTTCCAACATATCTTTATCGGCGTTTTTAATCCGGGTCAAGTAAAAAGTTCTTCATTGTGTTTATGCAGATTGGGCCAGGGGAAATACCAAATTTACTCAGGATTTTACACTTTGTGATTTTGCCATCATTGAAGGTAGCAATGGCTTCATAAATTCCCAAGTCAAGTGTGTTCTTCATCACAAACGTCGATTTCGGAAACCGGTTCCAAATTATGCTGTTCAGGCTCTTGCAAGGATTTTGTGTTCCACCATGGAGGCACTTCCGCAACAAATGTTCTTGAGATAAATCTCTAAAAATGGGCTTTATCTCTGCCATAACTGTAGGAGGAAGGTTACAACAAACAATATAACCTAAAATAGTAGGTGTGTATTATATAAAGTGTGTTCAAGAGCACAATCAAAGGTTGCTAACCAACGGTACCAGTAAAAAATGCATGTGTGCTTTCACAAACTAAAATATCAATAAAACCACTAATACTCATCTTATTTAAATGAAATTTGTGTTAAATTAAAGGTAAAGAGTTGTAGAAAACAATTCACAAATAAAAAAAAAAATTAATTTTTTTGCTAAATTTGAGCCGAACCCCCTTAAAGTAAGTTCATCGTTATTGTAGTTGCGGCCATTACTCAAATATCATAACAATTATTTTACATTGTTTGAATTAATTATGGTACTTTGGTATTATCTGGGGTCCACTATTTTTGGACGATTGTTCCTTATCGGGGACCAAAATAAACTATTATATTGTGATATTTGTACTTTCATAATAATTTTTTAAATACCCAATGATTCATACTTTCTGTTGCCAAATCGCCTCCAAATAAGCCTAGACAAGCAACCCTTCAAGTAGGTCTAGACGTACGAATCACCTTTCACTTTCGAATAATTAATTGTAGTTCTTTTAGTTTTTGTTTTCATTGACTGTTGTGGGCTTGATTAATTTATAATTTCATCATGAATAATTAAATTCCCCTCTGGACTTTACATCGAACTAAAGGGGAAGGTTTTTTAATGGCAGAATACATGTGATGATTGTGAGTAGTGGCGGCTGATGGCGATGCTTCTAGCTCAACTCTCGCTTACATTGTTTCCTTTTGGGTGGCAGTGTACGACAACCGTTCATCGTAATGACTTGTACATTTCACAATAGGTTGAATAAAGTCTGTTGTTTTTAACACTAATTTATTTTGGACACTGATAAGGAAAAATCGTCCAAAAATAGTGGCCTCCAGATCATAGCAAAGTACCTTATTATAAACAATATTGTTATAAATAATATATTTAAAATAGGTAGTTTTAGTTAATTGTAAATGGCTGTATTAAGAATGGTTTTGTATTTAATAGTTTTGGTATTTCTAATCTATAATTTTATTTGCTGATTCGATTGTCGTGGTGGCCGCTTTTTATACTGCAACTTTAAATTTCAATTAACATTAAAATCGTCATACTTACACCAATGTGCAGAGTACAATAAGCATACCTGGTTTTGATATTGCTTAGGCCTATTATAGTCATCGATACTTCCATATATCGAATAACAGAACTATCAATAGATATCAACTTATCGTATTTATTATGGACGGCATAAATAGCAACATAAATAGTAAAGGGACCATAACTATCAAACAAAGAGTATTATAGGTAATATAAAAACTAATCTAAATAATAAAGAAACCATAACAGCAAAACAACCATATTGAAAACAAAGACTATCTTTTACCCTTTCTCAGCATGTATTTAAGTTGATACATCATCTTGACTCAGTCTACTCTCAGCAATATCACACACTCACTACATACTGCCAAGTAAATGAGTTAAACTAGCTAGCACAATAACTTGTTAAATGCTATTCTGGTTAGTTTTTTAAACTTAAGGTTAATTTTTATAATATGAAGTCACTTATCAAATATCATGCTTACAATCTAAAAATTGGTTAACCCTTTCCATCCCAGACACTTTTTTTTAATTTGTTTCCAAAAATCCTAAGTATTTTTACTAATGACATACCCAAAAATCCCAGGCTCTTTTAGTTCATTTTGTCGTATTATTTTACTAGAAAAAACCCATAAAAAATTTATTTATGAAGCAATTTTTAGTAGTTTAAGTGTTATTAGCTTCCTAAATATGTTATATATACTATAAAATAAAATATAAAAAAACGACATGCAAATATTTACAATAACTTTTTTTTAATAATATGTACTTACTAAAAAATATTTTTGAGGATTTTTTTTACTTTGTTGCGTTGTGGATGGGCATAAAAAAAATTATTTAACCAAGATTGATAACACTTTACAAAACCACATTTAACAGTCTTCAAAAAAATCCATACTTCACACTGATATGTTGAGAAATAAAAAAGTTCTGGATTTTTTTTAAATCACTGTAGTTCGGAGTTTTCCCAGTTATAACAACAATATGGCATATCATGTTCCACTTCTACATAACATATAGTTTCTAACCAAATATATTGAATGTCAATAGGCAAACAATGAATTATTTCATATTTTTAACTAAAAAAAAAACTCCTAATCCTAACAAAATAAAAACTAAAAATTACCATCCGAGTCAATAAAATTTTGTTTTTGTTTACAAACATCTATGGAAAGGATAACATTTAGTGTGCAGGCCCTTTTTGCAGTTAACACAAATAAAAGTAAACTTGTTTCTTTTCCTTCCAGTTCTTGTACTTTTTGCACTGCACACACAGCAGTTTTTTTTTCTTTATTTTCTGGTATTTTTTCAAAAAATGATTTTGTACCACCGTTGTTTGCATTACTGGCTTCATTTTGATGAGTACCTAGGCCTACTCCTCTCCCATGTGCCTATTTAACTGTCAATTCACCAAACCAAGTTTTGATATGTATTGAAGCCCTACTTACAGGATTATCTGTGTTGTTTTTGTACAATGTATATAAATTTAAGAGCATTCTAGAAATTATTAAATGTAAGTTTCTTCCAAAATTTTGATGGTTTTTCTTTCATTGAAATAATGATATAGCATCTGATCATTTCCATCAATCCCTCCCATAAAGTCATTGTACTCCCTTATCATTTTTGGTTTACTTGTAATACTTATGTTATTACCCCTCTCAACAACAAACTGGAATGAAACCCAACAAATACAGCTGATAAAATTCAACACAGTTGATGACACAACACTAAGAGAAAGAAGTAAATAAGTTGTCAATAATAAAACATTATAGCGTAATAAATCGATGTTTTTATAACGGTATATGTTATTGCGAACATTTATATATAATTTATATAAATATTCCGAGTTAATAAACATTAAAAAAAAAATTTTTTCTTAACGTCCCGGAAAAACCGGACGCCGGGATTTTTGCGATGTTTTTCGAACGTCCGGAAAACCGGACGCGGGGATTTTTTGCGATGTTTTTTCGAACGTCCGGAAAACCGGACGCTGGGATGGAAAGGGTTAATATATTGATTGATTATATCGATAGGTGTAACTAGGCAATATTGTTTGTTGATATCAATATAAAAAACTGGGTCCACTTATCGTACTCTACCCACCCCCTACTTGTCACATAATTGAGCCCCTTAGATCCCTTAGACTCGTACTACACAAATTTGTACTGTGACAATCACTCATACAGAGTTTGACGTTCACCTACCTACAAAATGGTTAGGTCACATGCATGGCTGGTTTGCACTAGCACACTATAGCTGACTGCATTTATTTTCCAATACATCCTCCAGTGTATAATAAAAAGTAAAATCAGATATTTTTTAACAAACTCATATACAATTTATATTTATAGATGCTTTAGTATCTCAACATTACCAGTGTGTTACAGAGTATGTAGATCATTTTTTGAAAGAAATATGTTATCTCAGTGTTATATTCGTATGTTCCAGGATGACTAAGGATGACAATCACTGTGAAGAGTTGCTGGAAAGTTTTGCTTTGGTGTCTGCCAACTACACCTTCTGTGCAATACGTTTCGCTCGGCCTATAAGACTCTGCCAGTTTTGTGTAGAAAAGTACCTAAGTGTTGAATCAGTACATTCGGACATTCTAACTGTGAGTGCCATTTACTTACTTGAATAGTATGGTTCATTACTTAGTTTTTACTAACTATTCATAAACCTTTTTGGATCTACAACTTGATAAAGTTCTCACTCGCACACTAATCATTCCTATACTTCAATCAGTTGAATGTAAATAGGAAAACATAAATATTTTCATGAAGATTAAACATAATATGGTTATAGCACAGCCCCTAGAATGAGTATATATTATGTTTTTCAACCTCCTAATGTTTTAGAAGTAAAGCTTGCCACCTATATGATTTGCAAACCCTAAAAGAATTAAATTATATTTTTATTTTTCAACTTCCCAGTGCCCTAGAAAGATTAAATTTGTCACACATGTGCCTAATGTCGTATTAGCAGACTAGGTAAAGAGTTTTTACAAAGATCAACCACCCATAGGAGTTGAAACTGGTTTACCATTGCAACCCCTAACTGACGTATTGGTCTATTTGAGTGGACTACAATTTCCTTAAGTTATATTAGGTTATCATGGGATGTTTGTTTAGTAGTATTTACCACATTGAAAGGTATTTCATTCCAAAATAGGAATAATAGCAATATGGAAGAAGTTCTGTTTTTTTTTTTTTTTTTTTTTTTTTTTTTTTTTTTTTTTTTTTTGTAGCATTTTAGTGTGTCCAGGAGACGGGACCCCCCTCCCTTTCCAAAAACACTAGAGAAATTGTAAAAATTCTGTAATTTGTTTTCAAATCTGTTGAAGAAATAACCTACCATTGGGTTATGCATCTTATATCCCTCTGTTTTCTACTATGCTTTCTTATAATTAATTTATTGGCTACAAAGTTGAGGGTGATATGAAACTGTCTTAGTTTGATAGAGGACTTTTCATCACTGCTTGCCAATGGGATCTCAAAGTTCTGTACTCGGAAATGACCTTGTCTCTTTTCTCTCGTTTCTAGTTAACATAGTTTGTTCTGATATGAAGGTCTAATAGTTGTGGAATATCTGACATGGCTGAGCAAGATATCTGTACAATATGGTTCAATCTAGATGTTTCTGATGTCGAAACGATGTAGCCTACTCAGTCCATTTTGAGTTTCTAAATCACGACTTTTTTGTATCTCTTTTGCATTTTTTGGTACTTTGGGATTATACCGACCACACCCAGACATGAATCGTTATTTCACATTTCGTTTCTACTGATTACTAGATTAGCGTAGAACAATATTTCGTCAATATAAAACAGGAATTGTCTTATCGCAAACACCTCCCCATCCTCAGACAGAGGTCAAAGTCGAGCGTCTAGTAGATAACGTGATTGCAGAGTCTCGCCGCCCGTTCAGGCTGGTGCATTCGCTTTGTTGTACTTCCGTGTTTTACCTCTACATTTCTCCAAACACAAAAATTCAACAAAAACAAACATTTACCAAACTAAACTTTTTATTAAAAAAAAACACTCAAAACTTGTTTTTATTCTTGATCACATTCCGCCACCCAAAATGCGAGTGCCTCCGGCCATCAGCGCGGGCTTCGACAGCACCTTCGGTGCTGCCCCGCGCTGATGTCGACGAAAGAAAAACATCCCTCGAGATAGTACCTATCAGTAAAATATCAAATTCTAGAGGGGCTAATCAGAAATATAAATTGAATTGTAATGGAAAGGCAATGATGTACCGTGCAAATCACGTGATGCCCGCGCGGGCCTGCCGTAATCAGGATTCTCGAGAAAGATAAGATAACAGCGACAACAATACCGATCACAATACCTGGAAATGCTTGTAAGTTTGTAATTTTGTAATTGAAGAGTTGTTTTTTTTTTCGTTCTATCATGTTTGTTTCTATAAATTTCTATTTTTGTGTTCTTCATACTGGTGTGGTCGGTATAAATCCCAAAGTACCCCATTTTTTTTGACGTACATGACTTCTGATTAGTAGAGTCAAGTTATGAAAGTGTCAGACTTCAAACTCTGCACTGAGTGGAGGGTGAACTGGAGTAAAACTCATTAGTATTCATGTAGTTATGTGTACTATTATAGAGTTCAGAAAAGTGTTGTACATAATAAAAAAAACTGTTGGATGAGAGTTATGAAATTCTTGTATCCAAAACAACTAAGCATTTGTATAAAACACACCAAATTTAGTAGTTTACAATCTTCTTTAAAATTTGTCACACATAAATTCAGCTGTACCTAGGGTGTACCACCACTACGACTACTAATTACTAGGTGCACCACAGAATTCTATTCTTGATCCAACTATTTTCATATAAAAAAATTATATTGGCCTAGTTAACGAGCCACACATGGAAATTTTCCAGTGTTCTAAAGACATTATCTACAATAATCTGTTAATCTAGAAGTGGTTCTCTAATGAAACACTTATAGAAAGAACTCAACTGCTTGAGACGGATTGATTCTGTAACAATAACCTTTCGATGATTGTGTCCAGGACCCGAATAATATCATGATTTTTGAATGGGCTTAGTGCTGCTTTATTTTCCCGTTTTATAATTTTAGTATAATTTTTTTTTATGATTAGCTCAACAAAATATGTATATTTGAAGTAAGGTAGTAGGTATTAAGTTATGAAATAGTCAATAAAAATAATTTTCAGTTATGATTACAATTATAAAACGTTAATTGAGAATACATATTTGAACTTTGCAGCTTGAAGACGAGGAAGGAGAGCAGTGCAAAGCGAAACTTCTCAATCTGGACAGGCTACAAGTTGTGGAGGCTGGATTTAACTATGTTACTGGTTTATGGCAGCGGGCAAGTTGTAACAGTGAGTAACCAGAAATTCAATTCAATTCAAAACAGCTTTATTCACTTAGCATATACAAGAATAGTGTCAGGATTTAATTCACGTTCTTACTAGATTAGAAAAAAAAAAAAACAAGAATACATAACAAAAACACGAGCTATATCATGGAAATAGAAAAATTTTAAAATACAATTTATTGTTACAGTTGTTAAAAAGGTTACAATTAGAACAGTTAACATTAAAATTAAAAGTCACAACTTAAACAGTTACAAGTAAAACAGCATTTGGCATAAAATTGTTAATTATGGAGTACTCTGTTTTAATGCAATGTGCAAATTATAGGGTTAGCACAATTACCTAGTATTCCAACAGCTAAAGTATTCATCGATTTTTGAATAGTGAGGTTTTCATAATTGCTTTGAGAGGACTAATGTAGTCATATTAACTATTGGATCATAAAATGTGTAACTGAAAACTCATTTTTCTTATTTTATTTGTGAAGTGCCTTCAAGACTGTTAAAAAGTAAAAAATTCAAAAATACATAAAATTTAGTATTTTTTTCAAAATATTTGCAATGATGTATAGTGCCACTTTATGTTTCTTTTATAATTATGAAATGTTACATTTTGAATTATATAAATTGATAATGATTACAGAGTGTTTCGAGACCGACTCTCAGGGTAACCCAACAAAAGAACTGAATGAGAAAACTAAGAAGATTCTGCAACTTAGTAACGACACCCAAACTTGTATAGAAGAACACCATAATGACACTTACCCAGCCTTCTACGACCCAGAAGTTTGCACTGTGTGCAAAGTAAGTATATAATCCAGCAATACTTCCAGTAAAACTACTCAGGTAACATAGTTATGTTCTACACATAATGATGATATGTATGTATTTTTTTATAGGTACTTACTTACTTGTTGATCGTATGACTAAAGAGTGCATTTCAGTTTAGAAGTTTGAGTGTAGGAACATATTTTAGTTGTGTACAAGGAGAAAAATCAGCTGAATATGGGGTCTATTGCTTGAGACAGGTTGAGCTTTTGTGTACAAGAGCATTATGAGGAAGTTATGAGTTAGATACATTTGTGATGTCTTTTGATGACTAGTATCTCATAATAAATGTAAAACTTTCTCTAAAGCATGTGTGACAAAATTTAACACACCGATTGTGATGTCTCTACATCAAAATGTGATGAATATGTTAAAAATGTGTGATAAGAAATTAGTACTGTCATACGAACAGACTTCACCCCTTCACGGTTATATATCACCATTGCATAAAAATGTGCTATTTACTTAATATTATGCACCGTTATATTGTTCCTATTTATTCTGTTGTCTGTCATAATATTATCTAAAAAGCATTTCTATGACTACCACGAACTGTGCATTAGTTCTGCCGTTTTCTACTAGATGTCAGCACTTCCTTGGTCCTCTGGCATGACTTTTTGCACCTTGGTGAGTTCGCTGTAGTCGCAGCTACCATGTGTTGTTGCATGTCACCAGTCCTGGAGTATTTTATGGTTTTATGTATAGTGTTTATTGTACCATGGAAGTATCTGACATACTTCGTTTGCAACGATGACATGGACAGGGATAGTGAAAAGAACTTAGTGGTTGATATGTTTTTACAGTTTTTAGACACTAAAAATAACTTTTTTCTATTACAAAGTATATATTTACACTGTACAAACTTGTCTCTGTAAAAGACAGCAAAATATCAGCAAAACAACATTATTTTAGGTATTAAAAATACATTAAGAAGTTAATATAAAGTAAAATATTCAAAGCTACAGTGTATGTTTTATTTTTATGTTTATTACAGAGAATAGATAGCAGTCCTAAATATTTTTTTTTAATAGAGCTTGTATGCTTTTAACAAAAGTTTAACATCAATATTTATCAATTAATTATCAACAGATTACTTGAAGGGAGGGAATCCTTATGTGAGTTTCCTTTGTTTGACACTTAGAAATCATCAGTCCATCCAAGCACTACACATTGTATTGTATCTATTGTATTATATTGTAAATTTTCCAAATGATAATATCTAATATCTGTCTTAAACTGTAAATATTTCTGACAAATTACAATTAATTGGTCATCACATATATATGTATGTATGTATGTGTGTGTATATATATATAATTTCAATAAACATTGAATCGCAAAAAAGTACTTGCTCCGCCGGGAGTCGAACCCGGATCTCTCACTTGCCGGGTGAATGTGCTACCACTACACCACAGAGCGCTTACTTTTTTCCGATTCAATATATTTTGTATTTGGCCGTATCTGTCACATATGCGTTTTTAAATAAGCAAAACTAAACATATGATCGGAAGACACATATGTTTTATATATATATATATATATATAAATAATACAATGTACCAATTTATAATAAACCATGTGTATTTTATCAAATTTGTTGGGCAAAAAGAGATTTATTTATCTGTTTTACATAATTTGTCAGCTTTGTATTACTAAATTACTGAGAGTGTGTTTTTTTTCTAAAGCTAGGTGCTTGGCCTGTGTTCTATATATTTTTGATAACATACCAGTCACTTTATACTACTGGTGTATTAAAAGAACCAATATTAAATTTATTCAATACTTTGGCCTGCTTTGTTATTGTAAATGACAATAAGATTGTTCCTCTATCAAGGACCCTCAAGAGCCTTATTAGAATCGTTTTACTGCCCTTCCTTGTGTTTATATGTCCATCCTGTGTGATAACTGTTGATAAAAAAGATCTCTTAAACTTGGGATGTAGTTTTCCTGTTGGTCCAAGAAAGAACTGTATTGATTTTGGGGTCGAAAGGTAAAAAGGGAAGTTGGTCTGACTGTTGTTTGTCCATGTGATTACTCTCTCATTATGTTTTATCAGTTCCTTTTCATACTGTGTTGTAACTGTTTATTAATATCAAAAACTTTGTGAGTATGTAAGAGATATGCCATGTGTTGAGACCACATTCAAGTGTGCACTTGGCCAGTAACACTCCACTTGGGAGTAAAAGCATTCCAAAGTGTTACTCAAAGTATAAAACTATGCATTTATCAGTAGATACCACCACCATACAAAACTAGGATTTGTACATGGACACTACTGTGATAACTGAAGTTCCAAAATACTCTGCTAGATGTTACAATACATCAGTAAAAATATTAATTCTCAGTATGACAATTTCAAGGCTTTCTCACATGGGGCTATGTGACTAGCCATTGCATATTTATAAAAGTGGATTATACTTACTTACTTACTCTTACTCCCCATGGCCATGGATACCCTAGGTGGTATAATTTGGCCTCGCCAACCAGCTGCCTCCATCTCTCCCTGTCTTCACAATCCCCCTGACCCGCTCTCAATTTCCACAAGTCCTTCTCCACCTGGTCCTTCCAGCGAGATTTTTGGGTCTACCTCGAGGTCTTCTTCCAACTGGATTGTGTTTCCAAACCTCTTTAATCAATTTATCATCCTCCCTCCTCATCACATGGCCTGCCCACCGAAGTCTCCTGCACTGCTCTTTGCTTCTCCTACAGCGTCTGGAGATTGAAACATCTCTCTGATTTCTTGGTTGTGCCTGATTCTCCATCCATCTCCATCTCTAATAGGTCCAAAAATTTTCCTCAAAATTTTATTCTCGAATGTAACCAATTTCTTTCTCTGCCCTGTTTATCTATAATCCATGTTCTCTGCTCCATAAAGAAGAACTGGTCTTATAACAGTCTTATATATTCTTAATTTTGTTTTGTAAGACAGTAATTTTGATTTTAAAAATATAATTTAAAAGTGGATTATAGTAAACATAAAATGTTACATGTTTAAAATCTGTTGGCTATTGTTTTGTTTTTATTTTTTTAAACAGAAATTTCAATTGCAAAGATTGAAAGTGCATGTATGACAGTTTTAAAAGATAAATGTATTTCCCAACCTTCCGTAAATTTCAGTGACATTTTTCTACCATTAAAAAATTATGAATTGCAGACCTTATTTTTCTACATAGTACTTTTATAATTTATTAATTTTTGGTCTTTACAATTAGTAATAAATTTGATTCTAACTAACTATTTTATCATGTTTTTTTATATTTTTTATACATATGTTTTTCTGTAAGCAGTAACTGATGAAGCTTTAACCAGCAAAAGCGTTTTTATAATAAATTAAAAATTGTGGAAAAATAAAAAATTTCTTTTATTTTAAAATTACTAACAGGCTTACTCTGGGCTGTTTCAGACCCATATTAATTATGGTCTAATTGTCTGGGGTGGTTCTTCACAATCACAGGAAAATATTTCTGGTGCAAAAAAAACTGTGTCATAGCATGAGTTACTAAACTTGAACATTGTAAAGAATTATTTATAAACCTCAGAGTTAATACTTTGTTTCTTCTTTGTTTTTTGTTAATGCAGAGGCATTATTGAATGTTTGTTATATTTAAAAAATTACCCTGAGAAAGTTCAATTAAGAAATGAAATACATTCTTATGATAACTAGGATCAGTTGTCTTGTTAATGTACCATCTCATAGGTTAAACAAAAGTGTTAAAAATCATTTGATCATGTCTTGCAGGTTATTTTCCTCTAACTGTGAGGCAGTTAAGCTACTTTAAGTTTAAAAACAAGATTAGTCAATTTTTTTCTTAAACAAGCATTTTACTCAATTAGTGAGTTTGTATCTAAACAATGGACTGAAGAAGACTTCTGATCATAAATCCTAATGTTGCCTATAATTGTGACTTGCCTAATACATTTTTAATGAAATGTCTCTTTGGTGAATAAATATTCTACTCTATTCAAAGACCTGTAAATTATACTTCAATTGAAGGCCTATGAGTTGATTTTAATGTTGAGTGGTCTTGATTTTCTTTTATCCTGTTTCTAGTTGAAAATCTGTGTGTGTTTTCCAGATGTGATTTTTTTTGTTATGAATATCTTTTAAACTCAACCCCACCTAATACGCTTAATAAAATGGTGTATTGTGATTCAAAGACAAGTGTGTGACTAATAATAGTTTAACTCGTCGAAGTATCCTTTAAAAAAAGTTACTAGTATAATATACATTATTTTTTTCCAGAAATACTACGTAGAACTGAACTCTTTCTACGACTCCCAGAAGGAAGACGGATTCTGTATGGACATTGTCGATATGATGAACACTACCAGGTCACAGTGGAGCACGGGTCTACGTTGTTGCTTGGACCGCAAGCAGCCAGAGTGGGTGTTCCTCGTGTCCACTGCAGTGTTCACCTGCCTGCCACTGGTCTTCTACTTGGCCGCCTACATGTTTGTCACCAGCAAGGAGCAGACTGTTCTGAGGCGTAAGTGTCTTGCAAACATATGAGTACAGTAGATTTACAAACAACTAAATGGTTGGTAGTAAAATTGGTATCAATTTACATTAACGTGACCAAGGAAAGGTATGTTCATTTTTTTTTTTCCTGAAAATTAAAATTTTTCCTGAAAAACAATATTGAAGAAAAAACTCGTCTGCAACAAAAATCAAAGGAGCTACGATTTTCTTAAATCCTCTGAAAACTCCGTTTTTTGACAGTTTCCTATAAATCCGCCGGGCGTCTGCTCAAACTCAGTATAGCCAGATTTTAAAAACCTATTATCATACCAACAACGAAGAAATTATCGTACTTTCATAAATAAAAATAATCAGTACCAAACACATTTAAATGAAAAAGTGTGTTATGTTCGTATAAATAAATTATGTTATAATTTAAACTTTTGGTTTGTTACTTGGATAAATTTGTCAAAATTCTTTCATGGTTACGATAATAACTACCCATCGTGTATCTTACCGGCGCATAAAATCAATTAAATTATCGTACCTGTTACAATAAATTATCGTACACTTTACAATAATTATCGTACCTCTGGCAACACTATCCATTAAGGTAAGTGATTAGTTACTGAAATACGTTAATCCTGTCAACGATGCTTGCCCGCTGCGCACTGCTTGCTCTTTTTAGAAAAAAAATTTAACTCGAGCTTGCAAAATTTGAATCCCTAGATCACGTGATGCCCCCTGCTCCTTAACGCAATAATGTCCAAAAAGGCATCAATATAATACAAATAATATACTTTCCCCCCCAGTTCATATGCACCTGTAATAATTAATACTTGGCTATAAATGCCCAACCCATGAAAAAAAAGTCCATTTTACTATCTACAGAAATACAATTAGTCTGCAGTTAATATCATAAGTATTGTACAGCTCAGACAGTTCATTGTTTCAAAAGTTTGAGAACTATCTACTAAATTTATACAGGATAGGATGGATAAAAGTATACGAGTGCAATGTATAATTTACTATGGAAATTTATCAAACATTATTCTCTGACAGAACAATTTCTAAAATTATTCACTCTAAATCATACAGTGAAACACACTCATTATTTTTTAAAGTGGGTGATGAATAAGTGATGAATTGGTTCCATTTCTTTTAACCCTTTCAGTGCCAATGTCTGTACAGCATTGACGTCAGTAATTTTCTTATAAATGCTGAGTTCTGTATAGTACGGACAGCTGCAGGATTATCCAAATATACTCATATCTAGATGTTGCAATGTTCGATAGTCTTCCTTACAATCGATTGATCATTTGTTAATTTACGTTTTGTATTTTTTTGGTAGTCCTGGGCATTCAATACCAAACTCGATGTGATTCGGTCTAGCATCAATGCAGGCGGCCTGTTTTTGTTGGTTACGTTGTGTGTAATATTGTTGCCTGTTGATGGTTACAATTACATTATTTATTTGTTCATTACGTTTTTATTATATTCAAGTAATTTATAAAAATTGGGACAAAGATTTTTACTTTTGCAAGAATGTGAAAAAGGAGTTCATCCTACTTTCTTCAGTGCTTTTTTGTTTTTATTTTGTCTTGTAAATAGTTGTACATATAGTTTTGAAGTAAATGTGACATTTTCAAGAACCAAATGTTTTATTTT
>NW_025782406.1:0-33512 GCF_021130785.1 Homalodisca vitripennis | reverse complement strand
ATGAGTACCGCGAGTTCATCTGCTCCCTCGACTTTATATTATAAAATACTTGATACTACGAATTATTACTTATAATGAAATATCTCCGTCTGTATGTATGAGAACGGTGTTTATTATTTATTTAGGGCATAAAGTTATAGTTCTATTAAAATACATAACGAAATATCGCGTAAATACAATAAACATATTTTTGTATTTTAACAACATTCAGTAAATATACAGCATATATATATATATAAGTAGTATACTTTGGCCGTTTGCTGGGACAACGCACCCGAGACCGGTTCTGGGACAAACCGTGTGAGACCGAATCTGGGACAGAATTTTTTAGAGAGCGACCTAAGAGTGTGAGTACGGGTAGTCAGAACCGCGCCGCGCGAATCACCACGCATGTCATCGCTGTCCCGCCACCGCGCAGACACCACGCGTTGTTACTGTTAAGTATACAAGCAATCGGCACGCGCCTAGTCAGCACCGCACCGCGCGAACTGCTGAACCGTCACCGCCAAGCAATTGGCACGCGCCTCGTCAGCACCGCGCCGTGTGAGACACCGCGTGTTGTTTCTATAAGTATACAAACAATCGGTACGCGCCTCGTCACTGTCCAGTCACCGCCGCGCCGCGCGAGACACCGCACCTTACTCATCCCACTCACCCACCTTCTTCCTACTCCTCTTCCTTTCAGAGTCAAATGTATTAATGAAAAAGAGTTATAAAAAACAATGTTCTAGTTCAGAGTCAATGTATTAATAATGCTCTCATCCTTCCTTCCACTCATCCCACACACCCACCCTCTTCCTACTCCTCTTCCTATTCTCATCCATCCATACCTCATCCTTTTCCATCGTCAATCGCCCATACAGTAAGAGAGTAGCCAGCTCTATAATAATGGCGTTTTCTCCTGCTAGCAAGCAAACAGCATTTCTTAATGCTACGGATGGTCTTCGAAGATCATCAGTCAAGAAATGTCCGAATTGTGGAGAAGAGGTTACTGCATCTAACCTATCCCGCCACCAAAAAACAAAGAAGTGCATCCATTACCTCATCCTTTTCCGTCGTCAATCGCCCATACAGTAAGAGAGTAAGCCAGCTCTATAATAATGGCGTTTTCTCCTGCTAGCAAGCAAACAGCATTTCTCAATGCTACGGACGGTCTTCGAAGATCCATCAGTCAAGAAATGTCCGAATTGTGGAGCTGAGGGTTACTGCATCTAACCTATCCCGCCACCAAAAAACAAAGAAGTGTATGTCAGCGTCAAATCCACCAGCTTATGCTTCTTCCAACGGATTCAATGAAAAACCTCCTTCGATGAAACAAGTATGTTCAAGGTGTGGTGCTGAAGTCAGGAACTCCTCCATGTCCCGCCATAAAAAAACAAAGAAATGCATGTCCACGTTAGACAGACAAACTCCGGATTTTGATATGTCTATGTTGGAAAACTACGCTGATGCTGTGAGTGACAATCAATTCCAGAACGTGATTGCTGATTTTGATATGTCTATGTTGCCAGAGTCCTATTCAAATCTCAGACCTGAAAGAACAAGACGCGATTGCTGATTTTGATATGTCTATGTTGCCAGAGTCCTATTCAAAATCTCAGACCTGAAGAACAAGACGCGATTGCTGATTTTGATTTGTCTATGTTAGACACTCCAGATTTCTATTCCAAAATTAGAGCTATAATTGGTCCATCTAACAGCTGACGCTCCAAAGTTTGAACCACCAGTAAAAAGGATACACCCCGATTCATCGAAAATTATATCAATACTTGGTCCACCACCATTTGAAGTTCCGGATAAGTCATACTATTCACTGCATATACCATATAGTCCTGTATACCATTCACCACTACATATCCCAGAGAGTCCAACATACAACGTGCTTAGTCCGACTGATGTACTTGCTCAAATAAAACCCCAGAAGAAAACCATGTCCAAAATGCAGTAAGGAAATAACGGTTTCCAACATGGCTCGGCACCAAAAATCTCAGAAATGTGCCAACTACCAGCATGGTATGGACATATAACGAACGTCTGAAAAAGATGGAAATCAAACCAGCTCCTAAAAGTAAAATGTGTTGGATTTGTGAAACACCAATAGAGTCATCCAACTGGAACCGTCACAAACAATCGAAACGCCATATCCGTTTGTCAGCACTTCATGAAGGTCCTCGATACAGGAGTGAAATATTACCCATTACGAGACTGACACCAAGACTGCCGGCACCCACTCCAGACATCAACATGCTGGTAAAGAAATACCCAAAACGACCAAGGGAAGTCAAACAAGTACCGAAGGTCAATACAAACGATATAGCTCTTGAAAGCGATGATCCGAAAACCGACTAGACCGCAAAAGATTACTACAGGTGTGAAAAAGATTATTAGTGAGACACCGACTAGTACAATTAATAGTTGAGAATTCGATTAGTCCTACCATGGAAGAGAGACAGCTTCTGTCTGAAACAGAATCACCTTCAACACCTCATCTGGTTCCGGTTACGTACTCCAGAGGAGTCACAGACAATACTTGATGAAATATCAAAAGTCCAGTCGGCATTCACGGAAGATTGAAAACGTATGTGATTATGAACAAACGTGGGATCAAAGATCCAAAAATGTTTCTTGAGATATGCAAACCACTCGTTGTTGAAAAACTTCAGGGAAGCTGTAAAAGAAAAAAATCTTAAGGTAAACATGGTTTATCATGCTGAATTTAAGAAAATAATAAACGATGTGGAGGTGGACTCAAGTCATGAACTTTAAAACAAAAAAATGAAATTCTTTACTCGACAACGTCTCGGTCTGACTATTATAACTCAGCAAAACTTAAGATGTTGGTTGAGATGGAGGAGTTTGAGGCAAACGGTTCTTAAACGTCAAATAACGTTTCACGAACGTCAAATTACGTTTTCGCATATTCTATAATGACCCCATGCTAGGGTTCGGATATTGTCTTCGAGTACGAAACGCTTGTCGTCCTTTGATGAAAGTACCACTTTATGGTGTTCTACGCTGTAGAGATTGTGTGCTTGACTCCGAATTGTATTCATCGTTTTGTAGTGCTCGATGTTACTAAACAAAACAGTCTTTATAGTTGCTAAAGGTAATTTCATTTTCAACTACAGCTTTTTTCACGCCCTTAGACCTCTTTATGAATTGGTTGTCTTCTATATTGCTCGCATACATCTTGGATCGTAGTCCTACAAACTCTCGCATTGATTCGACCATTAAGTTCATCTTTCATTTTACCCAGAACTTTTTTGTTTACGTGGGGAAGCCCATATTGGTTGGGGTTGGGGTAGTCACTTGTATCAAATAATCCAATTAAATGTTTCATGTCTTCATAGAAGTTTTTCGTTCTTGATGTCATATATCAGGGAATCGGTATCGGTGTACACCATTTTTATATTAGATCCATACTTCTCTTTCATTACATTGTAGTGGAAATCATATATCAGTGTCTTTGATATGTCTAGAATACTCATACCTACGTAAATAGGTTTATTTAACAAAAGTTTTTTCTTACTAAAATGTACAGCAACTAGGTTTTCTGTAAAGATGGTTCGACTCTTAAAGTTCGGTTTGCTAACCCATCTTTCCACTAATTTGGAATTAGTACCCAAACGAATGTCCACACGATTTCTCATATTTTCCATAGTTTTTCCAAAAACTGAGTTGTTCATAAGTTTGAAAAAGTCTTTCTCAAAATCATTTTTCGCCTTTGTACGCTCCATGGTATTCAGATTAAATGTACGGTTGCAACCAATTGCTTTGACTGAAACTAAGAACTCTATGAACATGTTTTAGTTTCATACCCAGACTCAAATTAAAGCTTTAAAATTTTTGTAGTGTACGACATACTTTTCTTTACCATAGAGGAGTTGTCAGAAGCTTTGCCATTTTCGATCCTGGTGGGACTCTACGTTCTGGAGCGAGAGGTAGATCAGAGTGTACGTCGTGTAGTTCTTCAGGATATTCCAAATCAACTTCTAATATGTAGCCTGTGGGTGAATCGTCACTAACTTTCATTACATCGATGTCTGTACTGCTCCACTGAAAGTTTGCATATGGTAGTTTTACAGACATTGCCCACCCATACAGGTTGTTTGCATCCAAGTACATGAGGTAGTTGTTTGGTTTCGAATTTGTCGTAGTCTTTCATGTAGGGATTGTTTGCCTTCGCATATCGATGAGAACACTGTGAAATACCACCACGAATACCTTTTTCAACCATGAGTACCATATCGATGTCAGTCAATAGGGACAAGTTCAACTTTCGTAATTTTTAGCATTGCGTTCCAAGCCAACCCAGGTGCTGTGAAATACCATGCAGGATCTAATTTGTATGTATTGAGACATACATCCCTGAAGTTTTCCATAACATCTGCAAGCAGCAAGACATCGGTTTCGTTATAATAGCATTGTATATTCTTTCATGTTCTGAATGTTAAAGGCGGTCCATACATCGCACGCATGTTTGTAATCTTCATTTGTTATGTGTTTGTTTATTCAGTCTATTGTAAAAATTCTTCTTGACTAGGTAGTGATGTTTCACTATATTTTTCTATACTGTCCATGTAGTCGTAAGGGTACACTCCTTTTCGTAGCAATAAATTGAGGTCCTTACCATTGTAATATGTTGAGATGTGTTTGAATTGAGATCTAGTCAGATTCTTTGCCAACCTATCGAGACTTTGTGACATGAACTTGAATGAATCGATGAATCGTAGTTCAATTCCACCTTCCACACTGACCGTAAAGGAAATGTACCGCTCCTCGTTGTTGGGTATCAATGATATGCGATTTTCGAACTTACCAAACTCTTTAATGAATAGGTGAGTGTCGTAACCTGCTAAATTATGAATGAAAACAGGAATGAAACCTAGGTTTTTTGAAATTGGGATGTTACACTTGTTGTGAGCTGCTCCTCTAAACAAACCCGTCAAATGGTTATGGTCTCTAACACGATCATCACCAAGAAAATTTCCACAGATATGACACGTAGTAGTAGATTCAAACATTTCCTGTTGCTCTTTTGTCATCAACTGCATGGGGACTATTGCTTCACTCTTGTAAAGTTCATTAATCCTTATCGACTCCTCAATCAATGATTTTACAAATACATGTGCAGCATCGTCTCCAAAGTATTTAATCGGTGGTTTGGATAAAGCCGTCTTCTGACCACCCCATACATACAGAAGGAAATGGCATTATGTTTCTGATATTTAATAGTGAACGATTGGTGATTACCATTACAATCCACTTTACACGGTTGACATGTTGAAATAGGTGCTAGACAGCATTCAAAGTCTGCGTAATACACAAAGGGCACTCTCATTGGAGCAATTGAAATCTCTAAATCTAATTACAGTTCCTGGCTCTGGTAGTTCCATTTTCACAGCATCATGTGTGTTACAGTCTTCTCTATGCTTGATGAGTAAATCCTCTCTCGTAAAGTGTTGCAAACACCTATTGCATATCCACATCTTATGTCCATTTCGTGAGATCTGTGAACTAACCAAACGGGACATATCTTTGATCCAGCAGTAGTGAGTGTTTGTTTTTTCTCTGATAAACAGTAGATTAACATGTTTTTCCATCTCGTTATCAGTTATTCTCAGCGGGAATATATCGAACTTGTCATCATAAGCATAGACATTAACAGAAATTCCACTACGTCTTTCAAACTTTGCTATATCATCAAGTTTCATGGGGCATTCGCAAGTTGCTAGTGCATGAAGCAGCTCTCGTTTGAAAGGTTCGTAATTGCTGATTCTTTCTGGATGAACCTTAACTGGATGTAAAGCTGCCAGAATAGACCACATAAAACATTTCTGATCTTCGTTTTTTACATTAATAACAGCCTTTTTGGATTGAATCCGTTTTGGTAGAACCACATAGCTGGATCCGTGAAAAGGAACGTATCGGTTGACTCTGATCTCCAAGTCTTTCACACTTTTTAGTGACCATTGAGAACCGTTTGCCTCAAACTCCTCCATCTCAACCAACATCTTAGGTTTTGCTGAGTTATAATAGTCAGACAGAGACGTTGTCGAGTAAAGAATTTCATTTTTTTTTTTTTAAAGTTCATGACTTGAGTCACCTCCACATTGTTTATTATTTTCTTGAATTCAGCATGATAAACCATGTTTACCTTAAGATTTTTTTCTTTTACAGCTTCCTGAAGTTTTTCAACAACGAGTGGTTTGCATATCTCAAGAAACATTTTTGGATCTTTGATCCCACGTTTGTTCATAATCTTCCCGTGAATGCCGACTGGACTTTTGATATTTCATCAAGTATTGTCTGTGACTCCTCTGGAGTTACGTACCGGAACCAGATGAGGTGTTGAAGGTGATTCTGTTTCAGACAGAAGCTGTCTCTCTTCCATGGTAGGGCTAATCGAATTCTCACTATTAATTGTACTAGTCGGTGTCTCACTAATAATCTTTTTCACACCTGTAGGAATCTTTTGTGGTCTAGTCGGTTTTCGGATCATCGCTTCAAGAGCTATATCGTTTGTATTGACCTTCGGTACTTGTTTGACTTCCCTTGGCCGTTTTGGGTATTTCTTTACCAGCATGTTGATGTCTGGAGTGGGTGCCGGCAGTCTTGGTGTCAGTCTCGTAATGGGTAATATTTCACTCCTGTATCGAGGACCTTCATGAAGTGCTGACCTAAACGGATATGGACGTTTCGATTGTTTGTGACGGTTCCAGTTGGATGACTCTATTGGTGTTTCACAAATCCAACACATTTTACTTTTAGGAGCTGGTTTGATTTCCATCTTTTTTAGACGTTCGTTATATGTCATACCATGCTGGTTTTTGGCACATTTCTGAGATTTTTGGTGCCGAGGCCATGTTGGAAACCGTTATTTCCTTACTGCATTTTGGACACGGTTTCTTCTGGGGTTTTATTTGAGCACGTACATCGGTCGGACTAAGCACGTTGTATGTTGGACTCTCTGGGATATGTAGTAGTGAATGGTATTACAGGACTATATGGTATATGCAGTGAATAGTCTGAATTATCCGGAACTTCAAATGGTGGTGGACCAAGTATTGATTTAATTTTCAATGAATCGGAGTGTATCCTTTTTTACTGGTGGTTTCAAACGTTTGGAGCGTCAGCTGTAGATGGACCAATTATAGCTCTAATTTTGGAATAGAAATCTGGAGTGTCCTAACATAGACAAATCAAAATCAGCAATCGCGTCTTGTTCTTCAGGTCTGAGATTTGAATAGGACTCTGGCAACATAGACATATCAAAATCAGCAATCGCGGTCTTGTTCTTCAGGTCTGAGATTTGAATAGGACTCTGGCAACATAGACATATCAAAATCAGCAATCACGTTCTGGAATTGATTGTCACTCACAGCAATCAGCGTAGTTTTCCAACATAGACATATCAAAATCCGGAGTTTGTTCTGTCTAACGCGGACATGCATTTCTTTGTTTTTTTATGGCGGGACATGGAGGAGTTCCTGACTTCAGCACCACACCTTGAACATACTTTGTTTCATCGAAGGAGGTTTTTCATTGAATCCGTTGGAAGAAGCATAAGCTGGTGGATTTGACGCTGACATACACTTCTTTGTTTTTTGGTGGCGGGATAGGTTAGATGCAGTAACCTCCTGCTCCACAATTCGGACATTTCCTTGACTGATGATCTTCGAAGACCATCCGTAGCATTGAGAAATGCTGTTTGCTTGCTAGCAGGAGAAAAACGCCATTATTACAGAGCTGGCTACTCTCTTTACTGTATGGGCGATTGACGATGGAAAAAGGATGAGGTATGGATACACTTCTTTGTTTTTTGGTGGCGGGATAGGTTAGATGCAGTAACCTCTGCTCCACAATTCGGACATTTTCTTAACTGATGATCTTCGAAGACCATCCGTAGCATTGAGAAATGCTGTTTGTTTGGCTAGCAGGAGAAAACGCCATTATTACAGAGCTGGCCTACTCTCTTACTGTATGGGCGATTGACGATGGAAAAGGATGAGGTATGGATGGATGAGAATAGGAAGAGGAGTAGGAAGAGGGTGGGTGTGTGGGATGAGTGGAAGGAAGGATGAGAGCATTATTAATACATTTGACTCTGAACTAGAACATAGTTTTTTATAAAACTCTTTTTCATTAATACATTTGACTCTGAAAGGAAGAGGAGTAGGAAGAAGGTGGGTGAGTGGGATGAGTAAGGTGCGGTGTCTCGCGCGGCGCGGCGGTGACTGGACAGTGACGAGGCGCGTACCGATTGTTTGTATACTTATAGAAACAACACGCGGTGTCTCACACGGCGTGGTGGTGGTGACGGTTCAGCAGTCGCGCGGCGCGGTGCTGACGAGGCGCGTGCCGATTGCTTTGTATACTTACAGTAACAACGCGTGGTGTCGGTGGCGGGACAGCGATGACATGCGTGGGTGATTCGCGCGGCGCGGTTCTGACCACCCATACTCACACTCTTAGTCGCTTTCTAACAATTTTCTGTCCCAGATTCGGTCTCACACGGTTTGTCCCAGATCCGGTCTCGGGTGCGTTGTCCCAGGAACGGCCAAAGTATACTACTTACGTGCTCAAATAAAACCCCAGAAGAAACCATGTCCAAAATGCAGTAAGGAAAATAACGGTTTCCAACATGGCTCGGCACCAAAAATCTCAGGGAATGTGCCAACTACCAGCATGGTATGACATATAACGAACGTCTAAAAAAGATGGAAATCAAACCAGCTCCTAAAAGTAAAATGTGTTGGATTTGTGAAACACCAATAGAGTCATCCAACTGGAACCGTCACAAACAATCGAAACGCCCATATTCCGTTTGTCAGCACTTCATGAAGGTCCTCGATACAGGAGTGAAATATTACCCATTACGAGACTGACACCAAGACTGCCGGCACCCACTCCAGACATCAACATGCTGGTAAAGAAATACCCAAAACGACCAAGGGAAGTCAAACAAGTACCGAAGGTCAATACAAACGATATAGCTCTTGAAGCGATGATCCGAAAACCGACTAGACCGCAAAAGATTACTACAGGTGTGAAAAAAGATTATTAGTGAGACACCGACTAGTACAATTAATAGTGAGAATTCGATTAGTCCTACCATGGAAGAGAGACAGCTTCTGTCTGAAACAGAATCACCTTCAACACCTCATCTGGTTCCGGTACGTACCTCCAGAGGAGTCACAGGACAATACTTGATGAAATATCAAAAGTCCAGTCGGCATTCACGGGAAGATTGAAAACGTATGTGATTATGAACAAACGTGGGATCAAAGATCCAAAAATGTTTCTTGAGATATGCAAACCACTCGTTGTTGAAAAACTTCAGGAAGCTGTAAAAGAAAAAAATCTTAAGGTAAACATGGTTTATCATGCTGAATTTAAGAAAATAATAAACGATGTGGAGGCGACTCAAGTCATGAACTTTAAAACAAAAAAATGAAATTCTTTACTCGACAACGTCTCTGTCTGACTATTATAACTCAGCAAAACTTAAGATGTTGGTTGAGATGGAGGAGTTTGAGGCAAACGGTTCTCAATGGTCACTAAAATGTGTGAAAGACTTGGAGATCAGAGTCAACCGATACGTTCCTTTTCACGGATCCAGCTATGTGGTTCTACCAAAACAGATTCAATCCAAAAAGGCTGTTATTAATGTAAAAAACGAAGATCAGAAATGTTTTATGTGGTCTATTCTGGCAGCTTTACATCCAGTTAAGGTTCATCCAGAAAGAATCAGCAATTACGAACCTTTCAAAACGAGAGCTGCTTCATGCACTAGCAACTTGCGAATGCCCCATGAAACTTGATGATATAGCAAAATTTGAAAGACGTAGTGGAATTTCTGTTAATGTCTATGCTTATGATGACAAGGTCGATATATTCCCGCTGAGAATAACTGATAACGAGATGGAAAAACATGTTTAATCTACTGTTTATCAGAGAAAAAACAAACACTCACTACTGCTGGATCAAAGATATGTCCCGTTTTGGTTAGTTCACAGATCTCACGAAATGGACATAAGATGTGGATATGCAATAGGTGTTTGCAACACTTTACGAGAGAGGATTTACTCATCAAGCATAGAGAAGACTGTAACAAACACGATGCTGTAAAATTGGAACTACCAGAGCCAGGAACTGTAATTAGATTTAAAGATTTCAATTGCTCAATGAGAGTGCCCTTTGTGTATTAGGCAGACTTTGAATGCTGTCTAGCACCTATTTCAACATGTCAACCGTGTAAAGTGGATTGTAATGGTAATCATCAGTCGTTCACTATCAAATAATCAGAAACATAATGCCATTTCCTTCTGTATGTATGGGGTGTCAGAGGACGGCTTTTCCTAACCACCGATTAAATACTTTGGAGACGATGCTGCACATGTATTTGTAAAATCATTGATTGAGGAGTCGATAAGGATTAATGAACTTTACAAGAGTGAAGCAATAGTCCCAATGCAGTTGATGACAAAAGAGCAACAGGAAATGTTTGAATCTACTACTACGTGTCATATCTGTGGAAATTTTCTTGGTGATGATCGTGTTATAGACCATAACCATTTGACGGGTTTGTTTTAGAGGAGCAGCTCACAACAAGTGTAACATCAATTTCAAAAAACCTAGGTTCATTCCTGTTTTCATTCATAATTTAGCAGGTTACGATACTCACCTTTTCATTAAAGAGTTTGGTAAGTTCCAAAATCGCATATCATTGATACCCAACAACGAGGAGCGGTACATTTCCTTTACGGTCAGTGTGGAAGGTGGAATTGAACTACGATTCATCGATTCATTCAAGTTCATGTCACAAAGTCTCGATAGGTTGGCAAAGAATCTGGACTAGATCTCAATTCAAACACATCTCAACATATTACAATGGTAAGGACCTCAATTTTATTGCTACGAAAAGGAGTGTACCCTTACGACTACATGGGACAGTATAGAAAAATATAGTGAAACATCACTACCTAGTCAAGAAGAATTTTACAATAGACTGAATAAACAACACATAACAAATGAAGATTACAAAACATGCGTGCGATGTATGGACCGCCTTTAACATTCAGAACATGAAAGAATATACAAATGCTATATAACGAAACCGATGTCTTGCTGCTTGCAGATGTTATGGAAAACTTCAGGGATGTATGTCTCAATACATACAAATTAGATCCTGCATGGTATTTCACAGCACCTGGGTTGGCTTGGAACGCAATGCTAAAAATTACGAAAGTTGAAACTGTCCCTATTGACTGACATCGATTATGGTACTCATGGTTGAAAAAGGTATTCGTGGTGGTATTTCACAGTGTTCTCATCGATATGCGAAGGCAAACAATCCCTACATGAAAGACTACGACAAATCGAACCCAAACAACTACCTCATGTACTTGGATGCAAACAACCTGTATGGGTGGGCAATGTCTGTAAAACTACCATATGCAAACTTTCAGTGGAGCAGTACAGACATCGATGTAATGAAAGTTAGTGACGATTCACCCACAGGCTACATATTAGAAGTTGATTTGGAATATCCTGAAGAACTACACGACGTACACTCTGATCTACCTCTCGCTCCAGAACGTAGAGTCCCACCAGGATCGAAAATGGCAAAGCTTCTGACAACTCTCTATGGTAAAGAAAAGTATGTCGTACACTACAAAAATTTAAAGCTTTATTTGAGTCTGGGTATGAAACTAAAACATGTTCATAGAGTTCTTAGTTTCAGTCAAAGCAATTGGTTGCAACCGTACATTAATCTGAATACCATGGAGCGTACAAAGGCGAAAAAATGATTTTGAGAAAGACTTTTTCAAAACTTATGAACAACTCAGTTTTTGGAAAAAACTATGGAAAATATGAGAAATCGTGTGGACATTCGTTTGGGTACTAAGTCCAAATTAGTGGAAAGATGGGTTAGCAAACCGAACTTTAAGAGTCGAACCATCTTTACAGAAAACCTAGTTGCTGTACATTTTAGTAAGAAAAAAACTTTTGTTAAATAAACCTATTTACGTAGGTATGAGTATTCTAGACATATCAAAGACACTGATATATGATTTCCACTACAATGTAATGAAAGAGAAGTATGGATCTAATATAAAAAATGGTGTACACCGATACCGATTCCCTGATATATGACATCAAAACGAAAAACTTCTATGAAGACATGAAACATTTAATTGGATTATTTGATACAAGTGACTACCCCAACCCCAACCAATATGGGCTTCCCCACGTAAACACAAAAAGTTCTGGGTAAAATGAAAGATGAACTTAATGGTCGAATCATGCGAGAGTTTGTAGGACTACGATCCAAGATGTATGCGAGCAATATAGAAGACAACCATTTCATAAAGAGGTCTAAGGGCGTGAAAAAAGCTGTAGTTGAAAATGAAATTACCTTTAGCAACTATAAAGACTGTTTGTTTAGTAACATCGAGCACTACAAAACGATGAATACAATTCGGAGTCAAGCACACAATCTCTACAGCGTAGAACACCATAAAGTGGTACTTTCATCAAAGGACGACAAGCGTTTCGTACTCGAAGACAATATCCGAACCCTAGCATGGGGTCATTATAGAATATGCGAAAACGTAATTTGACGTTTAAGTATAAACGTAATTTAACGTTCATAAACGTAATTTGACGTTCATAAACGTAATTTAACGTTCATAAACGTAATTTAACGTTCATAAACGTAATTTGGCGTTCATAAACGTAATTTAACGTTCATAAACGTAATTTTGACCTTTACGTATAAACTTAATTTAAACGTTCATAAACGTAATTTGACGTTTAAGTATAAACGTAATTTAACGTTCATAAACGTAATTTGACGTTTAAGTATAAACGTAATTTAACGTTCATAAACGTAATTTGGCGTTCATAAACGTAATTTGGCGTTCATAAACGTAATTTGACTTCCATTAACGTAATTTGGTGATTCGCGCGGCGCGGTTCTGACTACCCGTACTCACACTCTTAGTTCGCTCTCTAACAATTTTCTGTCCCAGATTCGGTCTCACACGGTTTGTCCCAGAACCGGTCTCGGGTGCGTTGTCCCAGCAACGGCCAAAGTATACTACTTATATATATATATTATATATATATATATATATATATATATATATATAATGTGTGTAATATCACCACGTTTGCAGCCTACCATACTTGCAGATTACCTTTGGCTGGCAGCCAAGATCTGGGCGGAGTTGACGTAAGACCTTGGTAACTGCAGGGTGATCTTTCCCTTCAGCAAAAAGGTTTGCATGGGTTTCTGATGTCACTCCATCAATCCTCAGTTTAGGCATGTTAACCAAAGTGTTGATTTAAGTTTTTCGTGATTTTAGAGATCAATATTACACACTGTTTGAGTTCGCAACACCACATATCGTGTGAAAGGCTGAGATGAGGCCATATGCGAAATAATATAGGTGTTGATTACAAATTGTTTTACTATGGCACTTGCTTTTGCTATAATTCATATGACTTTACTATGTTTATTACAAATTTATTTATTCCGCAATTTTCTTGCTGCCATATTTACTCGTAAATGAAGTTTCATAAATTGTAGATATACAATTGTTAGTTCGTGCAATTGTTGTTGTTGTTAGTTCGTTTTAGTCATATTGGGTGTACAGACAGACAGAAAGAAGTGTGTTGGGTTACAGGCTTAGCTACCGTTCAGCTAAGTTTCCTCTACCCATTTATGAATTTCTACACACAGTACTTGAAGTAGTCTAGCGTTGACACAGGAATGATAAGGTATCTGAGATTTGAAGTTATCAAATTTTATTGGAAGCTCTGCTTGTGGAGTATAACTAGTATCAGTCATTTAGAAATAAATAGTGCAATTATAGTCATTATCACTAAAATATTCTAAAGATGTGAAATAGGGTACATGAATGCTAGCAAATTTTGGTAATAATATATTGCCACATGTATTATTTCATTTTTATAACTACATCCACATGTCGTGTAAAATGCTGCGCTTAGTCTGTATTCATATCAACACCTACAGGAGCAAAGTTTGCCAGTATGGCACGACTTATAATCTATTTTATTGTAATCTGTTTGTTTTCAAATATATCAGTTTTCAGTTTAACTTGACAATGATTTACACTCGTCAGTTTTATGTACACTTAAAACGTTTGATGCAATAGATAATGAATTTAAATTTCGCCAACAATTTGATGAATACTGAAACAAGGTTTTGAGAGAAGTTTCATCTCTACATTTCTGGGAAAAGTAAAAATGTTTTTTTTCTGACCAATTTTCTGTCTTTCAAGAATAAAGCTATCTATAGATTTGTCATTTTAAATTCAGCCTGAGCAACCTGTTACGCGACACGTGTGGCCTACTCCGAACGTGAAAATTTTTTACTGCTTGATTCCCCGAAATCTAAATTTTTGAAATTATTAAAAATTGCATTTTTAGTAGAATATATCCTTCAAATTCACCACATAAAAGGTCATCTGAATAATTCAAGCACTAACCTCAATACTTGATAAGTTTCTGAAAACAGGCCAATATGACCTAGTGAAATACACAACCCAAACACTCTCCCTAACAATAATTTAGAATTTACGGAGGATATTCCTGTTCCTTAAAATATTGTGTACACTTTAGCAAATATTTTTGTATGCAGATCCTCCAAATCGACTGCATGAAACATTAGGGTTCAAGTTGGGTTTCTGTTACATTTATTAAAAAATCAAATATGTATTTAAAATTTGTTTCGTTATTTTGTTTACTTAAGTTATTTAAAATTTACTTAAGTAAATTATTCTTACAATATTAGTAAATTTTGTCCTTAAATACAGGATGAAGTAAGTATCCAAAAGTTATATTATTATTAAGAATGATTTAAAAGCTCAGTGTGACAAACATGTTTGTTAGATTCTCAAACATTTTTATATAAGTAAATTTTGAAGGAAAATTTAACATACGGTACGACGAGGAAGCATGGTGAGAATTCCTAAACGTAAGAAATACCAATTCTTATTTAAATACTTTTATACACTGTGATCAGGAGCTGTTTGAGATCCAACACATTTTACACATCTAACTTAGAAATAACCCGTCAATATTTTAACTGAGAACGAAGCCTAAAAAGCGTATTGCATGGATTCTAAACATCTGAAAACATTAAACCTATTTTATAAATAACGAGATTATCTGTATGTTTTTCTATCTTACGGGCATGACTTAAAGTAACATGTAAGAAAAATACTTATCAATACAAAACACGTAGATGCAAATGAAACATGTTTTGTTGTGTGCAATATAAGAAAATATGGTAGCCTCTGAATATTGAATTCCTCATTTGGAACAATTTGTGTGATTGCCAGTTTCAATTTGCCTCGTGTAACCAACAACAAATAGTAGAATTTTGTTTTATATAACGAAGCTCATTCCTTGACGATATCATACAACAGTTTGTACTCTTTTTATTGGATATTTTATCAAGTCAAGAACCATGAAATTTATATGTTAATAATTTTATTGCATGTTTGTAACAGTGATATATTTTTCATTTAACTTTTTAAATCTTTCTGTATTCATATCGAATGAAAAGTCATTAAATAATTTGTAACAAGGGAAATAATGATGATGATGTTAATATTTAACTATCTTAAAAATTATTGTATTTACTCTGTACAAAACTATTATTTCCCCGTTTTATTTGAATATATATGTTTATACTACTTTTAGAGGCTTTTCAAATTAAAGATATTGTAGCATAAATTATTTACTACAAATTTTAGGTTAGATGTAGAGAGTTAAATGTATTTTTATAAATTTAAACTAATTTTCTTACAATATTTATCAAAACATATTGGTTTTTTTTTATCAAAGTGTCCCTAAAAACATTTTTTCATTATTCAAATAAATATTTACGTAAGGATTGTTAATGTTTTCTGTGTTTTTAAATGTAACATGTTTACCAAAATACATTTATACATATATTTAATTATTTTAAATTATTCCAGCCAATATAAATGTATGTTCTTGTCGTAAGACAATGTGATATTTAAAACAAATCATACATTTTTATCTTTCTTTAAATGTCAATTATATTCCTGTTTGATTTGGTCTAATAAGCCCCCTCAAGGTTTTTTTGTATTTGTATAACTTTGTATTCATCGTGACAGACGTTTCGTAAATAGTTTTTTTATAGTCTATATTTGTAGTAAACACATATTTTGAACTTATTTAAATCTTTGGCACATACCATTATACAGATTTTATCAAATAACTAATCCAAGTTTATGTAATGAAAATGGTATGAGTTAAAGAATTAAATAAATGTTATACCCACTAATTAAATTTTATAACCACTAAGTAAATGTTATAAGTACTAAATTAATGTTATATTCAGTACATCAATGTTATACCTATTAAATATATGTTATACCAGCTAAATAAACTAATCTAATAACACTATTTTTATTTGATTCTATTTACAGAGTATTCTTTAATCTGAAGTTTTTGGTTCCAATCTAGATTTATTTTAATGTGTATACATAGGTTATTTGACAGAAAATTTCAAAACTTGTACACATATTTAAAATTTTTATTCAATTATTTATTTGTAAGCGTTTTAAAACAACATAAATATTAAGATCCATTGTTGCATTAATTATATCACTCATTTCTTATTAAAATAGGTACCATCCTTTCGTGTCCAAAAGATTTAAGGCCAGGACTCTAAATATTCTGATTGGAAGCTGATTCGAAATTATAAATTGATTGATTGAGCAATAGTTTTTTCAAGGTCTATTTCAATATAGAAATTCGGACTAATTTTAGAATGAAGAGGAATATGAATAATTATCTAAACATAATTTAGATATAAAACATTTGGTTTATTGTGATAGCTTGTATGGGTTTTAGATGTAGAGATATCTTACGTTTAATGAGAAAAGGGACATTTTATATTTTTTATGAAGCATATGATAGGTGAAAAAATATTCTGTTGTATGGGAAAAAACACATTCAATAGAAGTAATCTACTTTTATGGTGCGGTGAGATGAAATAAAGTCCCACTTACTACAGGTGTCCCTTTTATATACAGAGCTGACTTTTGTTTTACCGCAGGTCTGATTCATTTTATTTTACATCTAGTGGCTATCACAAAGACACATGGTGTTACGCGTCGAATCAGCGTACATGTAATCAATGCATCGGCCGTTCTTTTTCTAATTACATGTATTTCTAAAAGTTAAAGATAACAGTCGATTAAGATCACACAGTCTATATAATTTAGTTTCCTTTAAAGTTGTTGGTGTATACCGAATACATATAAGTGTTCAAGCTTTGTATAAAAGTAGTTGATCGCAAGAAGCAACTTCAATATTATACAATGCAAAAAGGTAATAAATATTAATAAAAAAACTATTTTTTTTTGTAAAAATATTAATTAATTTTTATTATAGCTCAGGCTTGAATATTAATAACAAAACTATTTTTTTTTTTTAATAATAATTAATTTTTATTATAGCTCAGGCATGAATCAGATATAAATTTACTCTATGTAAACTTCGGAGAAGGGTTGTATGCGACAAATTATGGAGATGTTTTATATCAAACTAAATGTTACAAATTTAACTAAATCTGTATTGGTAGGGAAATAAGTAATTAGACTAAGAAACAATGTGATATTATTTTTTATAACAAATAGTACAAATATCTAATGAAAAAGCCCACCATCTTCTTTCTAAAAAAAAGAAATCGTATTTAGCACTTTTTGGGGAAAAGGTTTGTAGCCAAAATTTTGTAGAATTAAAAACTTTCTCTCTGAATTTAATAAAGAGAAAACATTTGTTCCTAAATTTAAGTCCCACCGTACATCTCGTCTGTAATTAACCCTTAGAGCATCGGCCGCTTGACGCCGCGCTCTTCTGGAAAATCCTAGGTAAAGTAGGCTAATTTTCATGCCTTATTATCGCTGTACCTTTGTTTATAAATACAAACATTCAATTTCATTTTTAATTTTCTTTTTCATTTATTGATGTAAAATATACTAATTATATACATTTTAATTAAACGCAGTAGTTAATTATCACTAGATAAAGGTATTTTACTATCATTGGTAAATAAATATAAATTTTTTAATATTTAATTACCAGTGATAGTAAAATAAGCATTTTTTTTCGTGCTCCAAGATAACTCAAATAAAGGTATGTTAAAAATGTTAAGCTGTATTATGCACATAAAGTGAAACTTAAAAATTACTTTTTTTATCCCTGTAGAAACTTATAAAAGTATGTCAATATTCACAAACATACGGTTTATATAACAGACAATAAGCAATTTTTTAATGAAACGAATCTCAATATTCACACCTAAAGAATCTTCACCTTATACGACCATGAAGCACATAGCTTACAAGGAACATAGCTCACGTAAAAACATTTATTCCCATCAATCTTCCTTTATTTTACTTCAGATCCTGGACATTGTAGTTTATAGTATTGGGAAAAGATACGTAACTATATTTGAAAATATTATTGACCTTACAATAAGGCAGCATTATCGCTCAGCATAGTTAATACACTTAATACTTGTATGCCTATAAGAAATATTTACACTATTTGGTAAGCATGTGGTAATCCTAAAAGAATTGATTTGTAATATATTATGAAAATGAACTTTCTTCTCAGCTAAAATATTTGTACTAAAATTTGAAAACAACGTTACTAAAAGCTTCAGCACAATGGAGGACGGGTAATGGTAGACTCTCAACACGTACCAGGTCTCCACGCATCATGTGTCTTCACATTACGCGGGTCATTGATTTCCTTTTCATATTGCCAACACCGATATGGCTTGGACTGCAGCCAAACCTTTTCTCTACTGTTGTGATTGGAGGAGTTGGCACGGGTATTTTTAAATACTTGTTGAAAGGGTTTTATTCTAGATGAAATGTATTAATGTATATAAAAGGTATATGTACATCCCAAATACACATAGATAAAGTTTGAGTATAACACATTAATTAATACTTTAGCATAAATTAGAGAGTTGCATATTTTATAAATATTATCATTATTTGCATAACGAAAACAGGTAATAGGTAATGAAAAATGGTAAAAAGGTCTATAAATCTTAAAATAATACAATGTATCAAAATGGATTTAATTTCAATTTCGTTCAGTGAATAATGAAAAATTAAGTATTAAAATCAGTTAACCTTGTTTAGATATTAATCTCTGCAATCTATAAATTCCAACTACTTAGACGAAAATATATAAAAAATTGATCACACTTTCTTACGAATACGATATATTAATTTTTACTGTGCAGTGCAATCTGTGATTACAAACAACTGGCGCCTGTGCTAATTACTTTCAATAACTGAAATTCTTTAAAAATAAATAATTATATTGGTATAAAAATCAAATAAGTGCTTGGGTGATTTAATCCTTTTGAATTGTTTTCAGAACTTCCTCTTCAAGTAAGGATTATCCAATGGGTAACTAGTAAAATAAGCACAATAGGATACCATATAATTTTATTTTGGTCTTCATTTATTTGTAATCTATTGCATTTTTTTCATATTGCATGATATGTTCTCATGGTCTTTCAAATGACAATATTTTATGAAAAAGAGCTCGTAAAGTTATTAAGGTTTGTGTTAGGTTTACTTGTAAAATGTTAATTAAAATTGTTTTACTTTATTCAGGTAAAGGGACAACTTTTAGGCTCCCTTAGAAGGGTACCACTCTATTTCCACTCTTCTTTTGTAACTTTTTTGTTCATATTAGGTAGCATTATGATTTTTTATCAATAAAAAGTTAGCTTGAGCCAAATTTTCAATAATAGAGTTTATAAATAAAGTGAGAATCGCCAAAGTTTTGTAATTGAAATATTTTGATTGAGTTGCCCTTATCTTATATTTGCAAAATTGTATCCGGGATTCACTTGACCCCTTTATTACAAGGTAGAGGTGGTTCAACTACCAAGACGTTATCTAAAGTTGTAGGGTCTGCAAGCGTCGCATCGTATATCTTCACGTGCCATTGGATCCCCGTTTTATCTCTCAAAACCCCCATTTAGGGTGACTTAAGTTAAGGAAACACTTTATTTGCGTTTATAGAAGTATGGCAAACACTCAATACATTCGTGAAAAAGTGTAAATTAGTATATCACTAAAAATGAAGCATTTAATATGCTATAGCATAAAGAATATGATAAAATAGGAAATGTTTTTCTATATTACTACAATATGTATATTTTGGGATTTTGGAGTGCAGGTGGCCAAGCGGTCTAAGCCATTGTTCTTTGGGCTTGGGCTATGGATAGCGCAGGTGCTAACATTGTGACCATGACTTTTCTCATCAGTACCATCAAACTTATGTTTTATAGACTCTCCCTTTAATTCTTTTTGCTCAGATTCTCGCAAAGGCCGGTTGCCTATGAGGATGGAGAGAATAAGAATTAAAATGATATAGGCATATCCTTAAAAATAACCACCCAATGACTTGCTTACACTAATTTGTATTCGACTGTAATATTAATAATAATATTATATTTGTATTTCGTAATTTATAATTAGGCGTACTAAAATTTTTATTGATTTTCTCCATTGTTTTATAAGCTCAGCCTAGATTAAACTTAAAATACTATCCATGCTAACTAGGTGTCATAGTTACTGGTTACCACTTCTCCTAGTACATGAGGAATGTGTAAACTATGATTATTACACCATAAAAGGCTGTGGCATTTTTTTATACATTTGTGACAGTTTTTATTCAACCGATTTTAATGATTTAATAAGGTAAATTTAAATAAAAGCAGTTTCATTCGAAAATTGAATAATTTATCAAAAAGTGAACATTATTTACTCACCGTTATATTTTTTATTACTACACATACATAAAGTATTTTAATAAAGATTCAAGGCAGTGATATACTCTTTATTAATAGTGTTATTTAGTCACTATACAATAGTAAATGTATATTGATGTCATGATTATTTTTGGTTACATAGACATATTACAAAGCATAAAAATATGTATAGCTAAAGTATATGGACAGGTATAAGGATCAAGGCAAACTGTATTGCCAAGTACGGGTTGACATATTGATAGTTGATGTCTTTTGAGAATATCACCATATTGGCTCTCTTCAGAAGAGCCTTACGCCTTACGCCTACTGAAGGAAAATAGTATTCTAAATCTAAAAATATTGGCTTTAAAAATGTTACATCAAACTAAACCTATTCAAACTATTCATTGTTGTTTACACTCCTATGAACTTTATTCGAAGAATTTAAACCAATTTTAATATTTATTATTATAATATTTTTGATTCACGTGTTAGTACAGAAGTTTAATCCTTAATAACAATCCTATACAAAATCCTTAATTAGATACCCTTTTTCTTGCGTTTGTATGCTAAATTATGTTTTTTTAAGACCATAATAATTGTTAACCGAATTCTCGGATAAGAAGGAATTATGTACCGATCCTATGTGTTACTAAAATAGGCACATTTTCAGTTTTTATATTTACATCCCAAAGAATTGAGTGCCAAATGTAATTTATCCATTAGTGTGGGGGAGATGAAATTTTCGAAAATTTTTTAGTATTTAGCCATTGTAACCAGTTTAACCTACCAACTTAGATACTAGGTTCAACATCCTATAACTACACAGTCACCGATTTTCCGTTATTTGACATGATTTATTGTATTTGAAGTATTGCACTTCGTATTCGAAAGTTTTAGTGAAAATAAAAATCTATGGTATTTAAAATTATTATAGTCATTTAAAGACTAAGACAAGAAATTACGATTATGTATTTATGCTAGCACGGTAAAAAAAGGACAAAACACAGAGAAAATGTTAAGAGGTCTTAAGCACGATTTAAATTCTTGGGGTAGGTCTGATGTTTAAAAGAAATTACAGCTATTCGTATGCAATATGTCTAGCTGCTTTCCATACAAAACTGCGTATTGCTTTTTCTTATCTGTGACCAGGAACTTTGGTACTTTTTTGTGGTCACTCACCCATTCTCTTTCCTTCAGAGATAAGCTTTCTTTGTGTTCGTCAAACATTGCCTAAATCTGAGAACGTATTGTTTCTGTGGGAGTCATATGAGGAAATAAAATATTAAATGCAACAAATTTGGTAAATGTGTTAGAATTAATGTATCTCTCCGTGTGATAAAATTATTGGATAATTTATATTAAATTATGATTTTAACATAAATCAGTAAATTACCTTCTTTACATATTTTGTTTATACATTAAATATTACTAATTATTACACGTCTAAGGCAAGTCTATTATGAAATTGTATATTTCAGGAGCCTATTTAGTTATGTTGTATATGAACGCCTAATCCCTTTTAAGCCTACTGCCCGTTCTCATATAACCCTCTCTTCAGTAAGGATCATATGATCCTGTAAAGAGAGAATAAAAAGGTGAGCCGATATAAAGCGAGGCCGATGTAAGTCACAGATACAATTTAACATGCTCTATTACTTTTTTTAATTTTTTTTAAATTCAGGTCCTAACTAACTAGATCTAATAACTCGACTGTAACGTATAAACAAAAATAAAGTGACTACAGATTGCCAGATTCCGTCATATGCCCCCAACTCTTAAACTTTTTCAATGAACATAGATCGTTTTAAAACGATGTAGTTGATTATCAGAACTAAGTTCATAAGTTAATAAGTTCATTGAAAAGAATTTAAGCGTTGGGAGCATAAATGGAATCTGACCCATATAGGCTATTCATAAATGTTAAGAATTACTAGACATAATCGCCAACGTGCCAAATAGAAGCAAGGGTCTCCAAAATATCATGAAGGATAAAAAAAATATTAAGGACTTATAAAGGGCTGAAAACCTCACCTATTTATAAAATCAGCCGTATAGTTATCACTTATGTTTAAGCTACCAATGTTATCTATAATTCCGATGTTTACGTTTTTGTAAGAATTGACAATATTTCTGTTTTGAATTTTGAGGGGTAGGTGGTACGAGAAACTATCCAAACAAAACATCTGTAAATCTGAAATTGGCCAGACTGCCCAATAGGAAGAAAAGTCTAGAGGATCGGATATAGAAGTGAAAGTGCTATTAGATACTGTACATTCCGTTAAGACCATAAATGGAGCCGAGAACTTGCAGAAAGTTGAGATATTCGGGAACTGCCTATAGGACAAAACTTACAAGCCAGGTTATGTTATAATGGCAGCAGCCAAGGAACTCATGGAGACAATGAGCCTGAGTTATGGAAGATCATAGCCTTCTACATATCCGGTGGAATCCAGATATTATATAATTTATTATTAAATAGTTATTATACATCTAATTATTTACTAGAACATGTTTTATAGCTTGAAAATGAGATCAATAATGGATTTGTTCTCTAAACGTTTTCCTACACCTTGAAATCAAACATAAATTTATAATTTTATACATAATTACTATATATTTATTATAATTATATTAAATATTTATCATAATTATGTTATATAATAATTATTTACTACAATCTCGATATATATTAAGTAATACTATATTATTGTTGTTGTAGATCTGATTGTAAAAAGATTAAACATAAGATATTGAATATTTCATATACTTTATTATTATACCTTTATTATAAATTGAGGGGTAGAGACGTCTTTATAGTCCTAACTACTATTTAATAGAAGAATTTTTCTTTCATTTTCTTTCCTTTTCAATCTTAATACTAATATTATATATTTTACACACGAATATTATTTTTTCAAAGTCAAGCATAAATTCTACTTTAAGGTGTTGTATTCGCAACGGCTCAGAATAATATATCCTTTTGTTTGGAAAGCTTTTTAAGGCAAGACATCTTCAGAAAATCACAAAGGTAATCAAAAGTTCATTGATGGAGTGTGTTTGGTTTTTTGTTATTTCACCAGTCCGTATTGTCTTTTCTTCTCATGTAAGGCAAATGTAGAAAAAAATAGTGGTGTTAGTCTTGTATTGCCTTCATGCAAAAAGAAAACTACAGAAACATTTTAATCAGTTTTAAAATTTCAGATATGGCAACAGTTATAGTAATAAATTATGAGAAACTAGAATGGATTTGTCAGTAGGGCTTTCCTCGTTAATAATGTGCTTTTTTACTTATGTTTGTGTGAAGTGATACCCTCAGCATTTTAGAGGATTTGTTTTACTACTTCTTTGTATATTTTAGATTTTCTTCTGCCATTGTGAGTTCTGATTCAATGCAGTGCTTTTCTGCAGAAAATTTTTCAATTCTTCCATATTTTGTTTGTGATAAATACTATTTAAATCTTAGTTTTATTGTTTTTACAATATAATTTTTATCAAACCATTAAATAATATTTGAAAAGTGATAATTTGCTACGGCTAATCTAAAACCAATATGTTAATAGGGCTTTTGTGGAACTAAAATACATTCCTATTTCTTACTCTTTAAACTGCTGATTATCAAAAGAGACATGTTGTGACTCTTTAGTAATTTTTATTAATCCACTACTAGTATAATATGCCTACGGACAGGCTGCTTGCCCATGTAGGCTAAGTTCCTACAAATATATATTTAGAAATTACAATGTTTTAATTTCATTGTTAACTAATATTTATTTGCAAACACATTTTTAATCTCTGTACCTATATGACGATTGTGGATATAGACTTATATTCCATTTCATTTCATATCAATATCGAATGAGTTACAGAAATAAAATCTGTGTTATGTATGATTATTGTCTATCTCACAAAAATGAAATAATCATTACACCTATATTTTACATGTAGCCTTAATGAAACCTGTTCCGTGACACGTGAGGCCTACCTCTTAGTATTCATTCACCTAAATCTAATATAATTACTAAACCAACGTACCTTTAGTAGGATATATCAGTGTAGTTCAACACGTAAGGAATCATTGAAATAATGGAAACACAATTTTTAATAGATGCTATGTTTCAGAAAAAGTCTTAGTATTAATGAAATACAAAAAAAAAAACGTACGATGTTGCAAGTTTCTAAATTATTTGAAAGAATTTAAGACTACTTTTTAAATAACGAGATTATCTTTGAATGTTTCACCATCATAGAGCATCACTTAAAAGTAATAAATAATACAAAGATACTTATGAATACGGAACACATGAATACAAATAAAGCATGTTTTGTTCCAAGCAATACAATAAAATATTTTGCTTCTTGATATTGAATTCTTAATTTGGGACAAATTGCGAGATTGCCAGTTCCAATTCGTGTGAGACATGACAAAACAGTAGGATTTGATTTTAATATAACGAGGCTCGTTCTTTACAGTATTACTTAAAAATTTATATTATATTTATTGGACCTGTAAACAAGTCAAGGGCAATAAAACAAGTACGTTGAATTTATTGTACTTTTTAAAAATCAATAATATTTTTACTCAATATTCATAATAGTGTTATACATTAACCTCAACTTGCTAACATCATAATGTATTGAACGTGTAATAGTCTAATATATTACATGATATTATACTCGTTTATTTGTAATAGAAACAAACGTGATGTTAGCATTGGACTCTCTTTTAAATTGTTATTTTTATTTAGTAAAAACCATCATTAAATTTTAATTAAACCCATTATCCTTAAACAATAACTATATCATGTCGTAAATAAAGTTTATTTGTATTTGAAATGAGCTCCTTATAAAAAATATTTTCAGAAAACCACTAAAACCCTATTTTTATTATACGATTTATTACATACATCAGTAATAGTTGATATTTCCTGTGTTTTTATTACCCTTATTAATAAAAAAGCTTATATAAATATCATACTTTATAATATTTTCAACGGAGATCAAGGCTGGAACACGAAGAAAATGTATGATATGTAAGCCGGGGTTGGTTCACATAGCAGAAAAGGGTGTCTGCTAATCTGGAAAGTAAAAAAGTGAGAAAATTAGTAAAATCATGTAACCCATTTACAATTTTTAAAAAGATTAGATATTTGAGAAATCATTTAACAATGTTACACTTACGACACATAATTCTTTCTTGGTCATAAAATATCAGCAATATTTTTCGTATGGAAGTGTTTTATAGTACAATTTAACATATTCTACCTGTATTATAATTCATCTATCAACAATTTTTATGACATTAAATTATTGCATAAACAAACAATATTTCAATATTATTAATATGTTTAACATGATATGTTATATTTTATATGTTATAGATGTGTAAATAAGTACGTTCGATTGTTAAAAGTAATTTAAAATTTTACGACTATAATTTAATGACTATTTTTTTTAACGTACATTTATACTATGCAAGTATTTAGTAGACAAATAGATCACTGGCACATAAAATTATACAACTCATATAAACAAATAGTCTAAGTATCAAGAATCATTTAACCTAAAAGCGGTAAAAATGTAAGGTCTATACCAACCAAATAAATTATTCCGATAAAACTATGTATAAATAATTCGATATACACATCGTTCTTCAATATGAATTATCGAGTTCAAACCACGAAAAGTTTAAATGGAAATATGGGTCAATAAACATTTCAAAACTAAAAAATTGCAAAACGGGTCAATCGATTTTAAAATTCATTTACTTTTGTATCTTTACGCGATTAAAAACAACAGCAAAATTAGGGTTCATGGACTGCATTAATGAGATCACCGAGTTCTTAATAAAACAGATAGCGTACCATCCTTTCACGTCAAAAAGATATATAGCTGGTACTATATTAAGTCAGGTATGAAGTTTTTTTTAAATCTATAATACTTGATTGTCTAATCAAAAGGAGGTGGTTTATTACAATATTTGAAACTCTTTTACGTTTTTATAAATCTGTTTTGTAATCGTAAAATTAACATCGAGTAATTAATTTTACTAGGAAGTAGAAACATGTAGTATAAGTATTTGCAGTCGAATGCTCTACCATTGAGCTATATGGACCAGGCAAGATGTCATCCGAAAGAGTTCCGGCCTGGGCCCTCCGTGGCCCGTAGGGGGTTTAGTGGGTAGTCCACAAGGGAGTCCCACACTCCGTACGCAAATGCATTCCCCCTACGTAAAAAACAAAAACAAATGTATAAGTATCTACAAATGTTGAACATATCAAAATACTTTGACTATAGGGATAGCTTATATGTTGTTTCATTTTTCAGCAATTTCTTAACTCTAATGAGAATAACAGCATTTGTTGTTTTGAAATAAATACCTTAATTTATGATATGATAGGGAACATATATTCTTAAGTACAAGATTAAAACTTTTAATAGGAGTAATCTATTCATTATGGTGCGGTTTAAAATGTTAAATAACATCCATGGCAGAAAAAAAATCCTACTAACCACAGGTGTCAAATGGGGATTTGCATAGAGCTGACTCTACTTTATATCGCAAGTTTACTTTAGTTTATAAGTCATCTCGTGGCTATCACAAAGATACTTCATTTATAGTTTCCCTACATTTATGATTAAAAGGTTACGTAATTTAGGAGTTGTCTCTGCTTTATCCCACATCAATTGCATGTGCCGAATCACCGTATATGTGATCAAAGCTCCGACAGCTACACGTATAATCGCCTCTAACCGATGAAACACGTCAGTAAAAATAGATCACTCTAACTCTGTCGATTAGCTTGCTTTTAAGTAAGCAGAGCAGATTGAATTTAGATGTTAAATGTTTTATAAAACTAGCTCATACTACAAAAATAAATTAAATATTAAATAATCGAGGAAAGGTATTTCATAATATCACAAATAAACCATTCCTTATTACAAAAAGATATGAATTTAAAACAAATTTCAAGTTGAATCCGGAACTTACATTGACCGAACTTTATGACTTGTATATAAATATCTTCTCGGTAAGAAAATCACAAAAATCCTAAATTCAGAAAGGGTTTCACAGGACATGTTGTGTGGGATTTTTAACAAATTAATTTTTGAACTTGTATTATTCGTTTGTGTTTCATAAAAAAAACTAAAACATGAAATGTTATTATTTTTATTTACAGATAGTAAAATTATTTAGTGGCAATACATGATTCTTTCAATTTTAAAACAGATATTGTTTCTTTAATGGAACACTTTGTGGGGTAAAAGGTTCCTTATACGCAAAGGTAGCAGAAGTAAAAACTTCCCCTCTGACTTCAGTAAAAGGGCAATTATTTGCTCCTAATTTCCAGTTTCCACAGTACATCTGTAATTAACCCTTTGAGCATCGGCCGCTTAACACCGGACTCTCCTGGAAAACCAAAGGTAAGGTAGGCTTATTTGCATGCTTTTACTCACTGCTTTCATTTGTAATTTTTTATATTTATGTATTAAATGTATATAAATTATATGAATTGAAACAAAATACAGTATTATTCCCCACGTAAAAACCTAAAACGTAATAAACATTTGTTTTGAAATGGTGAGCTGCAACATTGTGTACATGAAATAAAACATAAAGAAATATTTAATTTAATATCAGAAAACATTTTATTATAGAAGTAAGTGAATACATATGAGTATGTACTCTAAACAACGCAGTTAATCTAGTACGCTTAAAACGTTATTTTTAAATGAGTTTAAATGAAACGAATCTCATTTTCTGTACTCATAGCCTCTTCAGCGTGTACGTCCCTGAAACACTTAGATTACAAAGGCAATATAATTGCATGTGAGACTTTTATTACCATAATTCTTCCTTTATTTTACGTCAGATCATGGATAATGTGGCCTCTTTTTTGGGCGAAAGTATGTAGAAATATTAGTTTATTGAGTACATCAAACGTCGATATTGTTAATATTATAATAAAGTTTTTATGATAATATTAAGTATACTTTAATCCCATAATTTTATCCTGTACCGTGTATTATATGAAAGTCTGAGCCCTTAACGGGTGATCTGAGGTGGAAGGGGAGATATGTAAGGTCTTTTAAAATGGGACATTTATTCATATTATGGCGCTACGTCTTTTTCATTTGAGATGTTAGATGGGCTACCTGAAACAATATAACTTCTACATATCAGTTAATATTCCGATTCTATCTGGATATCTTTTTCATATGTGACTCCCTAGAAAACCCATAATAGATTTTTTACCCTTAGATAGATTCAAAGTAATCATAGCATACCTTCGCTCTAAGATGAAAAATATCCATTAAAATTAATGAAGTATATGGAACATATAATAAATGTCAATAAGGCCGCTCTACCTCTCAGCAGAATAAATACACGCAATACTCAATTACCAATAACAGAAAGTAGAATTACTTGATATACACTTATTTCCTCACAAAATTGATTTGGATTGTATTATGAAAGTAAATTTTCAACTAAGGTAAACAATTAGTAAAAATCTCCAAAATATTTTACCAACAGTTTTAGTACAATGGAGGACGCGTAATGTGAGACTATCGACACATAACGGGCCTCCACGAATCACGTGTCTTCATATCTCGCGCGTGATTGAATTCCCTTTAGTATTACCATCACCGATATGGCTTGGACTGCAACCAAAAAATTAACTTTCTGATTAAAGTATTTGACACGTGCATTGTTAAATAATTATTGTTAAGAGGGTGATATTCTTGACGAAAATTAATTGTGAATATGAAAGTCCTCTAGAATTTAATATGACAAATGTTTTAGTTTAATATAAATTAGATAGTAGCACATTTTATAAATTTTATTCTTTACTGGAAATTTATAATCATGTAATAGTTTATAAATAATATAAAAAGTAGAAAATTATGGTATGCATCCTGAAATACATGTTTGATTATGGACATTTGCCTCAGGGTTAGTGGACATTTTTACTTTGGTCCGTTACGTAAAAATTCTAGCAGTCAGATGTTAAAAAGGACGGCCGGCTTAGTTATAAAAAGGACTTTAAATTTGGCCGTCATCTTTAAATGTTGAACTATAGATTCATTGTTATTTTAGATTTTTAATTTGCATAACACTGATATTAGCATGCTAAAATAATATAAACACTATCAAAATTTAGAAGTTCAATAATCTTGAAACCTTGTAACCTTATGACTAAAAAGTTTGTCTGCGTATACATTTCTTTCTAAAAAATTGATTTATTTAAACTAAATTGGAAATTATTATGATATTTTAATACTCACTTACAAAGGTTCATTTTAGTACTTTTCTAACTTACAACTACTACCTTTCTTAGATCATAGGAGTTATCGAAAAATGAGTAAGAATGAATGCATTGTCTGAAATGCCTGTTTATGTCACAAATATCTTTCTTTCATTCATAATGAACTACTTCCTTCTGAACTTATTTGTAACCTGATTTCAGAGTTTTCTTATGTTCAATATTACAAAAAGCTGACGGGGATGTTCATATTGAATTATTTTCCAAATTTATTGGTTGACACCGTGAAATAATATTACGACCACCGTGTAAGACGAGATCTGTTTAACGTGATAACTCTTTAGGTCTGTTGTACTTTACAATTCAAAGTTGCGTGTTAATGAGTTTTTTATATTCTTTGATTGCTTTATAGGATTTACAGTTCACACTGTGTAAAAAATATTGCTCACCCGATTGAACTATTGAATTACGTTGGCCTTGATATGCCGAGATAGCTTTAGTCAGCAACTCATACTAACGAAATTAATATGTGAAAGTTATATGTGCTAAAATTAGAATAAAAACTACAAACTAACCAAGCTTCACTACATTAAGAAATAAAAAATAAAGATTCGACACTATGGAAAAATATTATTACAACTAATTCAGTCTCAGGATTCAACAGGTGTTTGAGACCAGTACTGACAAGTAATTGGCACATTTGCGTCTGTAAACAATAACATAACATGCAGTTGGTACTGTGTATAAGTTAAAAAAAGTTTATAATATATAATCTAAACAAAACTCTCCAATAATATAAAGTTTTTATTTTGGTGAGGCCTTTCGTACTCAATGAGAAAATCATCGGACCCACACAACTTAATAAAAGTAATAAATAACATTAGTAACATAAAAAATTTGTACTAAATAAAAACGTGTATAATTAAAAATACAAAGAGATGATATTCTGTGACAGCACAGTATGTTATATGTATATATATATTAATATATATATATATATATATATATATATATATATATATATATATAAAGTTGATTTAACTAAATGTCAACTTTAATATTATGTATTATATAATAGTACTAGAATTAAATATAATGTTACTATTGTTATTATTACTTTTATTCAGTTGTGTGGGTCCGAAGATGTTCTCAATTGAGTACGAAAGGCCTCACAAAAATATAAACTTTATATTATTGGAGAGTTTATTTAAATTAATATATAATTTCCCAATAAGAAAAGAGCTTCAAGAATGTATACGTTTATAATATCTACACAATGTTTAAATTGTTTATTTTTACCAAGATAAATAAATGTGCTCATATCCACTGGAGGAAGAGATTTGATTCCAGTTCTCGAAGCTTAGTTTTACTGAGTTCTCTCATTAAGTATAGATACTAGAATGTTCAAGTCTACTTGATTGTATAGTTTTTTTTCATTTCTCATCATACATTTGTAATAAGTTATTAAAAACAAATCTAATATTTGCTTGTTGAAACAAAAGAGTTTAAAAGTTTTAATTGACATTACAATTACCATTCACCTTTTTTTAAACGTGGTAGTAGTCAAGATTATAGGTGATTTTTTTTGTAAATATTAATGTTACAAGGGGAGTGGAATAAGAGTAATAATCTAGAAATTTGGCGGTTAAAACACTATATATTAATGGTAGCTTATTTATTGCTAAAAAGTTTTCGATATCATACGTGTACTAAGTATAAGATCATTTATATTTTTGATAGAGCACTTTATTTTATGATAGAAAAGAAGAATAATATAATAAAGAGTAGGAAAGAACATGTTTTACAGAAGTAATATACTTTTATGATGCGGTAAAATATTTTGAATCACATCTACGACAGAATGATGAAATAAATCCCCACTTACCACAGGTGTCCCCATTATAGAGAGCTGACACGTTTATATCTAAAGTCTAATTAAGTTTATAAGCCATCTCCTGGCTATCACAAAGATAATCTCTTTATGGCTTTCTTCCATTAGAGATTGAAACGTAACGTAACTTTGGCCTTTTTTTACCCCCCTTCAAACGTGCTGTTATGTGTCGAAACACTTAACAATGTGATTGATTCTCCCACAGTTTCTATTTCTAATCATTTATAACATTTTAAAGGTGCCAGTCAATATAGATAAGGTCAGTCTGTCATTTAGCTTACTTTAAATTAGGCAGGGCATTGCATAAAACTAGCTTATTCAGCAAAGTAAGTTCAATATTAAATAATTTACATAAGGTATTATATATTATAAAAACAACATAACTTTCTTTACTTTAAAAGTGTATTAATTTATTACCTCAACAACAAAACAGCTTTTATATAAATTTATTATTAAGAAAAGTTTCAGATTTCCTTATAAACATCGTTTCTGTTTCAAAAAACATCAGAACGTAAACGTCAAAAAAGCGTTTACACGATACCTGCCAAAGGTTTTTTAGCAACTAAAATTTCACAACTTAGATTAAATTTGAGTTAGGCAAATAAGTAATTGAACTAAAGCACAATATATTTTTATTTCGAAAATTTTGTATTAAAATAGTTTAATAATGTCTATACGTGCTTCTTTCTCTTGTAAAATAATTCATACTCTCTTTCCACGAAACAGTTTGATGGGGATAATTTCCCTTATGGCCAAATTACAAAGGCGTAATAATTTTGGGGAAAATGACAACATTCGTTTCTACTTTCAAGTTTCCACCGTACATCTTTAATTAGCCCTTTGAACATCGGGCGCTTAACGCCGCGGTCTGACGGGAAATGGCAAAGTAAAGTAGGCCTATTTGATTGCTCTTGATTATACCATCACTTTTAATTTGTTCATAAGTAAAAATATACAATTTAATTTTTGTTTCTTCTTTCTTAAATTAATGAATGTAAAAGATATATCAACAACAGTAACACAATTCAAATAACACACAGCGATATAATTGTAATGCAATGTGAAAGAGTGAATTGATATTGTAGTGTTGTGCAGTAGCGTAAACTAAAATATACAAAAAATTATTCCTAAAACTAATATACAGTTCATTGGAAATGTCATTATTGTCTACAAATATGTGAGTTAATTAACAGAATTTTGATAGTTTCAAAATATATAATTTATTTTGTAATGTCAATGAATGGAAGGAATATCCTTTTCTGTGCATATAGCTGAGTCAAGGTAAACGAGCATGAAATATGTAGCGTACATCAAGGGCAATATAAATTCACTGAAACTTTTTATCCCCATCACTTTTTCCTTTCTTTTACTCTAAACCTTAGACCTTTTTAAACTCTAGTTTTGAGCGAAAATAGGTTAGCAATATAATTTTGCTTAAGTAATTAAAATGGTTATAATGGTAATTTGTTGTAGTCATTACCTTTATCTGCACCCAAAA
>NW_025782405.1:0-34558 GCF_021130785.1 Homalodisca vitripennis | reverse complement strand
AGTTTTTTGCACTAAATATTTCCCTCTCTACAAAGGATGTCACTTTCCTTTGTGATTACAACTTCATTTTTCATTTTTGACAAATCATTCAGTTTACAAAAAAAGAGAACAAAGCAGATGCAAAGCTACTTAAATCTACAAACGTTACATTTTTCACGGAAAGGGAAAAGGATAAACACAAATGTCCGTGTCTAATTATTCTACTAGTTTTAATAATGTAACAAAACAGTTGATTTGAAATACTAGATACAATATTATACCGGGTATACCACGAAGAGGTTTAAACGTTTGATTTTATAATACTTGCTCATTTTATTTATGCACCGAATATTTTCAAACTCTACACAATTCATAAATAGGTTTAAAAAATATTCTGTGAAAATCTCAGCTTTCTACCTGTTGAAAGTTGAAACATTAGAAGTGTGAAACTTTATAAGTTTATAAGAAAAACTTTATAAACTTTATAAGAAAAAATATAAGTTGAAACAGAGTTGAAACAAAATTATGGCATTTTGAAAAATTATACTTTAAAAAACAGTACAAAAAACATAGCCTATTGAAAAACTAACCTGTATAATTAATAAACTCATAAGAGTGTAAAATTTGAGTTTTCTATAGATCCTAAAAAAGACGAGCTGAAAAATTATTAAATTGTTTTGTTTTCATTTCAGAGACTAAATCTGAGCTCTATCTTCAATTTTGAGGAGCATTCATTTCCATTGAATATGTACTCTATGTACATTTTTGAGAGGATAAACATATACACAAAAATAGTAGCAGACTTCATCGCAGCAGTTACTGAAATCAAAAAGAAATTGCTTTACGTCAGAACCACCTCAAGTCAGATTGCCAGTTGAATGAAAAATACAAGTTTGGTTTCTGACACTTGACACTTACATTTACAATTCTACACTGAATGAATGGAATATCATTAAAACTGTTCTAACTTAGAAAAGTCTTTCCTTTATTTTAAGTTGATAAAGTAGTAATTGCTACTGGCTCCTATTGCTGGAATTTGAGGAAACATACGATATTCGTAGTAAGCAGTAGTATTTTTAAAAATAGTGGTAATGGAATTCCACACTTATTTTTTTTCACGTTTAACGTTTTTATTCACTGCGCATAAATTTAAATTTTTTTCATACTGGCTCATAATTTTAAACATTACGTCGTTTATAAATAAAAGCCTTATTTACCCACACAAGCATTTTATGGAGCACAACATTTACATAATATTTATTTGTTTACTCTAGCTAAAGCAACAATTGTGCTTTGGTCCGTAAGATTTTAATGTAATCTAATGTCGATAAACCTAAAAGACTCAATTTTATTAGTGGGATAACTATAAACATTCGTATTACACAATAATATTACAAAACCAATTTTAGAGCCAGCCAATAAAATTAAAAGTTGAATCAATATAATATAAATTAAGATAAACAATATATTTCGCATGGTAAAAGAACTATTTTTGGTCTATTTCCCTGTTATACCAATTATAATAAGTTATAATATAGTATAGTATGATAAAATAACCAGGTTGAAGTTAGACATACAAGCCTGCCTCAGCCTTCCCGCAAACTTCGTCTGTAATTAATTATTTTAATATAATAATCGTTATTAACACGAGAACTGTTGTTAATATTAAATTTAATATGTTATGCAATCCATGATTATTTAATCCAGTTCTTTCCGTTTAATTTTAATGATTACATCCAGTATTTATGTTTTACAAGTGCTTAACCCTCTCCGAGAAGCAGATTTTCTTTCATTTATTAAAGTGTTAGCTTAATATAATTAGTTCTTTCAGTAGGGCGAGTTCATGGTCAAAATTCATGGCCGTGAAATTTAGCAGCATAACATTTTGTGGTCGTCTCTTTGTAGTCAGGATCATTTCGTGGTTAGAGCTTCCACGGAGTCAAGAGTCATGATGTGATTTTATGTACAAACCTAATGGGGGAAGTATATGATCTCAGAAAGGACTGTTGAGGATTGGAATATTAGGGTTATGTTTTAGAACGTCAGTTAGCAATAGTCGTCCCAGGCAAAGTGTCTTTATTTAAATCAGAGAATAAGAACTAAATTATGTGTCTAATGAAAATAATAGATTGAGTATTTTAGGAATCTATTACGCCTTTTAATACATGAGTTACTTTCAAACTATTAGTTTAACGTTTTAGACTTTCAATAGTATATCCTTGGGATCTTTAAAGAAATGATGATTGATATACTTACTTAAGTATATTTCTATGCATAAATTTTGAGCTGTGTGAACATTTGTTTTAGCACTTATATAATAGTAACGCTTTAGTTTTATTTTTGGACAATTTTATATGGTATATTCTTTTTATTTTAAAATTAAATTCTTGTTTTATGCCGTTTAAACTTCCTGTAACACATTTTTAATAAAATATTAAACTGCTAATATCTGGGTTTTCCAACCTGGGTATTCTAAAAGCTCGTTTTAACCCCAGCAATGAGAAGGATATGATCCCCTGCCAGCCAGTCACTTGGAAGGCTGCAGGGAGATCAAAGGATAGATCTTACTTGTGTAAGTTTTACAAACAAGTAAATAAGCAAACTTCTAATATAATTACAACCTTTGTGGGACCGACAATGCGGAAGATCAGTTGAATGCTTCTGGTCTTGTGGCAGTCTTTGGCTGCAGAGTAATTTGTCTGATGAGTGCGTTAAGCGACAAGGTTTCGTGTTCTCAACTCAGCTAAATACAAGTCTTTAAATAAAATGCAAAGATAACTAATATTCAGTTCAATTCATTTCTTACCCCACACAGAATAAACCTTTTATGTTTTACACTTTGATCCCTCTCACACATCAATATTCTGTTTGCCTTGAGTATTCTTTGTTCTGAACGCCGAATGAACTGTTTCAAAATCAACACGCTCTAAATTTGTTCAACAATGTAAATGAACCAAAGAAAATAAAGAGATAGTCGCGGGACTGACCCACAGAAGTGACTACTTCTTATAACGGGATGTGAATGTATATCTTGAAAAAGTACGATTGCTAATTATTAAATGATTATTTGTTATATTTTTAAAATAATATGAAAACACTAAATTCTTCAACATAAAACAGTTTTTTATTTTCTATTACTTTCGTACACATTTTTTGTAATATTGTTTACATTTCATATAGTACAAAATTATCACTGCCTTCTTTTATATTAAAGTAATAAATATTTGTTTCATTTTCACTATTCAACATACAAATTATTCTATTTTCTATTAATGATTATACGTATTTTTGTAATAATGTTTACATTTCATATAGTATAATTATCACTGCCTTCTTTATATTACAGTAATAAATATTTTTAAAATTTCATGATTACCGTTTGTTTTAGGTTCTATAACTTACTCAATATCATTTTCAATACCATCTTATATTACCGAATTATTTACTTCATTCTCATTGTCGCTATATTCTAAAAATGAAACTAAAAAAATGTATAATAAGAAATAACAGTTCAGTAATAAAATCCTGCTAAATATCTTCTAAAAACAGCATCTATTGTGTTCCATATCTCATTGTACTTATGTTTTTTATCGTTTTACATTTTAAATGTAATTCATTCATCTTTTAAAAAGTCGATTAATGGTTTTAACGTTTCTTCAGTAAAATATATATTTAATTCTCCACTCAAGTTAATTGGTATTTCGTTCCCATTTTCACCAAGTATTTTGAACCTTCTTCTGTATACATCAACAATTTTCTGTGTACAGTTTTAATACTTTCACGTAGATTATTTCTTTCTGAAATATAAACAGCAATGATTTTTTTCCATTTTCATTATTACAATAAACTTTAACCTATTTCTTCTATTCAAAAAGTATGCATTTCAAAGTATGTTAGGAGTATAACGAATTTCCTTACGCTAACTGACAATATGCAATGTGTTTTTCGTATTGTAATAAATTGCCGCTCCAGAAGCTGCAAACCTGTGATCTTTTGAAATAAAATATGCAATTGTATTTTTGAATGTCTATATATTCATCATTGATCATATGAGTTTCTGACAATATGAGCCCAGTTGAATTTTTTACAATATTATCGTCAAGTTCACGATTTGAGGTTATTCGAAGAATATAGTATTCCACAACCTTGCATGTAAATAAATATACATTTTTCAATAATAAAAAAGGATTTGTGTTTAAAATTGTGATTTTTTCTAAATAAGTACTGCCTATTACTTTCTACATTTTAAATATATTTAATTTTATAACCTACTAAAATCAATCAAATTTCATACATTTATAATATAAATAAGTCAGTAAAACCTAATTTCAGTTATATTTTAATTATAAAATAAAATTTATTTCACTTTTCTTTCGTAAATACATGTAGGATATTGTCACTAAATCTAAGCATTTAATTTCTGAAGACTCGTTCTAAAACAGTTAATATGCATGTTTCAAACAAATTACATGGACAATTTCCGTTTATAATGATATATTTTGTCAAGGTAAATATTATTATTAAGAAAAAGGAATAAAAAATATTTATCAACTGGGAATCGAAATAATAAAACGGAGTGCCAGTAAACTCTCACTAGTACGCCTGGATAGCAACTAAACGGAGAAACGCAGACATCAAAATTACCACGACAGTCCCGCCTCTAGCGGATAAAGAGCAAACATACGCGACGTGCCGTTTACGTGACGTGAAATTTATAGAAAAGATATAGAAAAGAAGTCAACTCCAAAATCAACTGAGCAGAGTATGAACAGGTGCAATAATTCATTCAGTGCCCAGTAGATATTTCAGAATGCGGGAGCTTTTCAAAGCTCTGGGGTCTGTCCCAGGGAGGGTATACAAATAAGTCATTAGTCAAAATATTCTCTAAAAGCTTCTTGAGAAGTGATATTAACATGTGGCTTCGCTTAAAAGTTATGGTACAAATAATAAAATGCAATATTTATAAAGAAACTGTAAAACATTGCAAGTTTTCGTTTATGGATTCCTGCTCAAACAGCTGTTCAGAGGCCGATGCAAGATTAGTTCTGACGTTATGTGTTTATATATTACTATAAAACTAATAAAAATAATAAATATGACACAATAATAAGATAACAATATCGATAGAACTATACACAAACAAAGATTATTTATGTAACAACGATATAACAATGGCAGTAAACAGTAACAAACAATTTTGAGTGACAGTGCATGCCTGCAGTGCTCTTACAAATTCAGATATACTAAGACACAAAAGTTTAGCAACAAAATAAGTGAATCTGTGATTATATTGCGTGTTATTTAGTAAAACGAAATATGTCACAGTTATATCGATACAATGTACATACATACATGGAGGCACTCATACCCTTGTCAGTCAATCAGTCAACACACACACACACACACACACACACAATTTTTTATTGAGGTTTCATTCAAAAAATCAACACCAACATTCCAATACTTATATTACGACAGTTGCCATCCATATGCAAAGATAATACATGATACAGTAAATTTCTTGCTTCCCAATCCATGTTCGCCATATCATGCTATTTCCTCGGTCCAGTCTAGGAATTATATTAGTATTTATATACCTAATCAGTATCGTATACCTCATCAGTCAGAATTGAATGCGATGTCACGTTGAGGATTTTCTGTCTCGTGTATTGCTTCTTGGACTAGAATTAATCTAGGCAAATTGGTTTGCCTTTATGACACGATTTGAAATACGTAGTGTTGTTAATTTCGTTATGCTTTCACTCTGTAACCGTAAACAAATTGAAAATATTGTTAATAAATTACATGTAAATTAATTAAACATGTGATCGTACTGTCACAGTAGAATGTTTATACAGTTGAATACATTTCACTGGCTCTTTGAATTCACGTTACACAACTTTAGAGACCAAGATGGGATTTTTGCTGCTTAAAAGACCATTGGGGCTTAGCCCGAAAAGATTTACGAAATAAGAATAGGTCTATGTTCATCATAGGAACCCTAGGAATATCCATGACAAATTTCAATTTAATTGGTTCAATAGTTTATACGTGAAAACAAAACAAACAAACAAACAAAGGCCTCATCTATACGTGACCTCATCTATAATATTATATAAGTCGATACCTATACTACATCAGGTGGTAGCCTGAGCAGTAGTTTAATTTGTACGCTAATCCTGTACAGTATTAAAGGACCGACAACGTGACGTGGAAGTTGGGCGCTCATTCACTTCAGATATGATATGGACGTGGCAGTGGCTCTCAGATCACTGATCTCACAAAGGCCAATCTAATAACGTTATAGACTAATCGGGACATCCCCAGGCAATCTTTACATTCTCTTGATCTTCAACTGACTGCTCCCACGATTAAATTTCTACATCTTTTATCTCGTTAGCTTTTGAATCGGAAATTATTGCATTTGTCATATATTTAATTTATTTCTGGGAGTTTATTTGTATGTTAAAACCTGTGTTGTTGTTATTGCGGTTTATAATAAAATGACAGTTTGATTCACGAGAGAATTTTCTTTCAGAACCATCTCACTAACAATTCATATAAACTGAATATACTACATACTAACTATATCTTGGGCAGTACCTTTCTGTAATTATCTCGTATCTTGACTATAATCCGCTTAGAAAACACAAGACACAGGTTTCTCACAGCAACCTTATACACAGCGCTATCCTACGGCCAGATCTAGAAACTATGTTTACTGTAAATATCACAACACTAGAGAAGTATGTTTACTGATATTAACTCAGGTTTCTAAGTTTTAATTGTCTTTGGAAATCCGTATTAATTTTATTCGTAGTTGTTAAAAAAGATACTGTTATAATGGCTTTTCACATATTTTAATTATTATAAAACACTCTTCCTTGAGAATAACTGTAAAATGCTGCCATTTCTTATGATGTTCTAAAATTGTCTTCTGATTTGCATAAAAACTTATAGGTTTAATTTTCTTTTATTAATACTTCTTAATTACATTACTTTAAAAACTTGGATTTCACTCGGTCTGCTAGACCTTATTCCTACGCGTGATTTCTAACTACTTATTCGTGCAGTAAAATCTAAATAAATAAACTAATGATAATTAAAATGAGATGATAAGAGTTCTAAACACCATTATGCATCTTTTTAAATAACTATGGTTAAAAAATAATATAATCTAAACTTGCCCAAAGATATTATTTTATTTTAAATATAATGGTTTATTTGCTATATAAATGTAGTTTTGACTTATATTTTGGAACATTTGGAAGGATATATTTGTTCTGGAAACAACCAAAAGCCGCGAACCCATATAGCCAAAGTGTCGGTGTGTATAAGTTATGACAACTGATAAATTTTGAACAATATACTTTAAAAGGGGGTTTAACACTCGAAACATTACTCCAGCATCAAAATATTCATTCCCAAGTACCCATAAGTTCTACGATAATTAGTTTAAGAAAACACTAGTCTCGAAATTCTCAACTTCCAAAAAAGGGCTTTCCGACTTTAAAAGTGAAAGTTTTGCATTATAAAATCCAAGTCCCGTACACTTAGACTATGAAATATTATCCCGTATACCTTGTATAAGGTCAGTAATGGACATTGAAAAACTCTGACCCCACGTATCGATGCATGCTACTCGACTCTCAGATCCTGATAAACACGTATCATGTAACGTATTAACACACTATAACATAATCACACTTATCTGAGGCACAGTTTAAATTATTCCGACTGATATAAAGATGGACCCAAGCCTTATTCTTGTTATATTATTACTATAATTTCTTATCTCTCTTTTCCGGGAAAACGACTTGCCAGCAGCACATTCATATGGGTCTCTCCTTTCTGTCATTAAGACCTGAGTGTGAAAATGATAATTTGAAGCTTTTTTCTCAGAGGATTCGTATTATTCCCGCCAACTGATTCAGGGACCAAATTGCCTGATTCCATTCATGTGTCCGAATCTATTAATGAGACTTTAACAAATAATATCGTCGAAGAGTCTTGCGGGTGAAGTGAATGAACACAGGTTTGTAATGGGGAAACAGCTATGGATGGATTCACGAAGGACTACGTTAAAAAGTAAAGTAAAAAAATTGACAATAATTGTTGTGTAAAATGTTGTGTTTCTACATTTTGATATGTTATTGAGATGGAACGGTTCTTTTTGTGTCTCGGTATAGAGCACTTATTCAAAACATGTATATAAAAAATGCATTTGTATTTATATTTCAACTAATTCGTTACGGATATTGAAGTGTGAGAAGGTTGATAATGAGGAGCTCTTAACGACAAATGTATTTTGAATAATTCTCACGTGGATTTCAAGATCCTACCAACAGACAACATATAGATTTCGCTTTTTAAACGATAGAAGTTTTTAATATTTACTAGGAATTTCTAAGAAAATTTGGCATTGTTCAGCTATAAAAAAACAGTAATCTGATTTTTCCTTCAGGTGGATGGCCAAAGTAACAACTAGGTTAAAATGAATATACTATACTATGCTTTATGATAGTATAATTATAATTTAATTCATAACTGTACTATACGTTATGAATTGCAGCAAACATGTATATTAACTCCATGCACACTAACTCTCAGACATGCACATAATAAAACAAACACTATTCATTATAAAAATGAAATAAAATAGTTATATAGAAATAAAGGTCGCAATAGGTCTGAGGGCAATGACCAATAGACAACTGGCTAACAGTAAGTGACGATGGTCACGACAGAAATAAGACGGCAACTGATCAAGGAACGGAGGTGGATGTTTTTATCGGTGCATTCTAGATGAACTTCTTAAAACATACTATGAGTTCTCTCTAAATTATCAGTTATCTCAATTCTGTTTTAATTCTTTAGGTTTATTTTTAGTTCGTTTTCAGATCGCGAAATGTAGTATCACTGATATATGGTATTGCAAAATGATGGCAAATAACCAAAATGCCAAAGATTTTCTATACAAAACTAATTAAGACCCTTATACGACATATACTAAATTTGACAAATTTGACTTTACGTACTGATCCCTGCTCTCTACGTTATATCACCTACAGTCTCAGACATAATAGGTTAAGTACGCTGAAGATAATACTTCACCATGTAAACACGTACATTTCAACCTCTGTTTTTTTCCTACGTAACAATTATAATCCTTAGCATGAGAGAATGGATATATGTGTTCAATCATATAGTACTTACCCTCGTTAATTGTTATTTGCTACATACTTGCGATCCCTAAGGTTTCTCCTCGAATATATATATATATATATAGCAAAATTGAGACAGGCCGATATTTATTGAAAGTTAATCGCCTTTTTAAAAATTGGAACAACTTTTGCAATTTTCAGGAGGCAGGGGAAAACTCCAGTTTTGGAATGAAGAATTTACCAATTTATTTAAGGTTCTCACCAAATGCTTGCTGCATTGTTTGATGAATATCTTTGATGAATATCAAAAAAATATCTCTTTTTAATACTTGACAATTAAAAAAATATATAATTTGAAATAAAATATTCAAGGATTGTAATTTGAGTGTTATAGTTTCGTTTTCTTTCCATCCATACGCAGGTTTAAAGATTTTTTTGTTTTACAGTACTTTGAAAGAAAAGACGCATCGATGGATATTTAACTGCTGGCTCATTAATTTTAGTTTCATTTTTAAAAAGCCATAATATTCAAACATTAAAAGCATAAATAACATATATGTCGAGTCTAAACCTTGTACTTTTTTAAAACTATTCATGTGGTCATTACAAAGATAAAAAAGAAGTATGTGGGTAGAATGTTATCTTTTTTAATAATTTAAATTTATTGCTTTTTTAAATATTAGAGAAAGTTTTAATTAGTACAGCTGTCTTAATAAATCTTGGAATACTACTAACTACACTCGTATACCGAATTTAATAAAAATCGAAAGGGTTCACTTTGGTATGATTGATACTTGCACACGACCGCACGCGCGGTCCGCTAAAATTCAAATATACACATCTATATCTATATCTCCTCTTGTAACATAAGGTTGGAGAAAAGTAAAACCAATATCGATCGGTAAAGACCAACAAGTCTAACTTTTCACAGCTCACGGAGACAAGCACTTATCCTGGGAAGACAATCCGCTGAAGACATTATCCATTCCTCTTCTACGATTTCTTAAATTCAGTGTGTGAAATGCTTTATATAACATTCACTGAGCAATCTGATACCACGCGTAAGGCATCTGTTACACACTCTCTGACATACAGGAGAGCTTTTATTTTGTAAAGTGATGTAGGTCATGTAACAGGGAGAATAGCGTTACGATATTTGTTGATCGACTGTAAAGAAGAAATCCTATCCGTTAAAACTGTTTGTTTTGAGTTTTAAATTGAACCGTTGTTTTATCTGATACAAGAGTTCTCGTGTTCATAAACATTTGAATATTTTTGGAATGTTTTAGATTAACTAACAGTTTGGACCCTTCTTTAATTGTGATTTTTCGTCAATTCCCAGTAAGAGCAATATAATTTTACTTAACGTTCAACTTTTTAATAACCTAACTATATTCAATGATGCCATTCCATTTTAAACTTGGTAAATGAATGAGCTTGCATCATTATATTTTAATATTAATAACATGTGATAGAATTTACTATACGATACTGCGTAACTGTACAGAGTAACATGCGTGTTCTTGACCCTATACAGAGTAAATTGTGGAAGAAATTAAATTTTTTCGAAAAATATCACAAAATTGTTATGTCTATCTAATTTATTTAAGAACCTATGGGCGTAAGAAATGTTTTGGACCTCTTTTTGCAGCAAACGCATATATGACTTTATCTTTTTTTAGATGCAATATTCTATAACTGATTATTCCAAGTACTCTCAAAGAAAACACTGAAAGAAAATTACCTCTCTCCGGCTACGTTATGTAAGAGTTCTTTCCACTAAATGTTTCCCTCTCTACAAAGGATGTCACTTGCCTTTGTGATTACAACTTCATGTTTTCTTTTTTAACAAATCCTTCAGTTTACAAAGAAAGAGAACAAAGCACATGCAAAGCTACTTAAATCTGCAAACGTCACATTCTTCACAGAAAGGCAAAAGGACGAACATTACTTCGTGTCTAATTATTCCACCAATTTTTATAATGCAACAAAACAGTTTGATTTGAAATACTAGATACAATATTAAATGTCACAAATATAATATTGCTATGTAATGGGTAAGTGCTACGCAAGTAACATGAGCAATGCAGTTTTTTTCCAATTAAAACAATATTATCTAATTTTTTACCTAAGTCAAAATCCTTTTCCTCTATGATCAATACAAAATTAGTTGGCTGAGAATTATGGAAACCTATCACTCGTGGATCTCTAATAATGTAACTTTTTCCTGATTGTCTTTCTTCTGTCCATCTGTTTTGCATTGGTGTTGTGGGTGACCATAATGACAACAAGAAATTTTCAGAATAAAGAAATTTATAAACAAGCTGGGTGCGATCATAAATTGTAACATGTTTACATATTAACACGTACTATATCTTTGTTTTAAATAATACAGCGGAAATTCAATGTTAAAAGTTCGTGACAAGATTTGATTTCAACGCACTCTTTTTGCGAATGGTTTTCTCTCTTTTTAAAGAATCAGCTCTTGACTATGCTGGCTTGTTTAATTGAATGTGGCTGCTATTCCTGTATGATAGGATCTCCTCGGGATTTAAACCCGTGATCTTTCAGTTAGAGAGCCGTGACTATATCCACTAACCTACGGAGGAGGACTTCAACGCAATCATACGTTGTAATACCCATACTATTTCAACTGAACTGTCATTATTTAAACACTGCTGTACAACCTCACTTAATAAATAAAAATGTGAATGTATGTATGATATGTCTCTAGGTATGTCATTTTCAGACTTTCAATTTTTGAATGAACAATTTTTACAAAGACAAAAACAATTTTTTATGCTGAAAAAAATGTCCTACTACGGAACTTGGCTGAGTGTAACCGAACCCAGAATTTATTTTCTGTTTGATATCAGTTTCTCTGCCCGCAGGACTTATCGAGAATGAAATGAGCTGAGGACTGGAAACTGTACATGCAACCTTAGCGAAGTCTGTCAAGTTACACGTGGTATCGTGTACTCCTACCTTATTTTAATGTTTACTCAAGAGTGTTGGAGTCCTTGGGAGGAATACAATTGTGAACCACTAACAACAGACATGTTCAGTAAAATAACGCTTAGTAAGGTAAGGTGACTGTTGTCTCCAACTGGGTCTCAAGTCATGGAATGGTACTTAATATCCGTTGTACTTTTATATTTCAAAAACTTACAAAAAACATCGTATTCTTAAGTTTTTGTTATTTTGTTATCAAACGCACGAATACACAATGTAGAAAAATCAGTGTGGCGTAGAAGAAACTCAGATGTTTAGATACCGTAACTGCGGGAAACAAGACAAGCGAGGCTGGCCTCAGTGTAAGCCTACAGCTACAGGACAGGAGACCGTAATCGAAACTACTAAACACTTTTATTATATCATTACTGTCATAGCAAATTGATTTTAAATGTTGGGTTGGGAACATCCTACTATACTTTCTACAGGAAAACATCCTTGTAAAGATCACTTATATTCAGTATGCTTGTCTGTGTGACAAAATCAAAGTCCATCATCATCGAGTTTCAGGTGGATAGGGAGAACAATAATTTATTCTTTTCAAAGATGGTAATATACACACAGATGTTATTTAACAATGATGCCTGCTTGTTCCAAGCTGTAAACCACCTGAAATTAAATGACTGCTTAAATATAACATGATTAAATAATTTATAAAAAACTACACATGGAATTTTAACACATTTTATTACTTGTGGTATGTTTCTATCCTATAGTAAACGCCACATTTCAAATTGGATGAATATTAGGATTGAGGAGCTGCGGATTGATGCGAGGAGAAAGATGATGAGTCTGAGGAGGAAGAGGAGGAGGATGAGGGCTACGAGAGTACTGCAAGGAGGGCCAAGAGGAAGCATCAGAACTGGAGGTGTAGAGGGCGCTGACTGCTCTCTGACTCTCCAGAGAGTTGTGAGGCAGCTGGTTCACTCCATGGCTGCCGCTTACCTGAAATAATTTCTTGAAGGCTAAACTCTAAGAGATTAGACGATAAAAATAGTTTAATTTTAATTTTTTTATAAAGAAATTAGAAAACACGTTTTAAAGAAGATAATTCAAATAAAGATATTTTTATTTATTTTTTTAGCTACTGAGTATAAGTCCAACAAAAAATGTATTCATATATATATATACTTGAATATATATATATATATATATATATATATATATATATATATATATATATATATTCAAGTATTTGCCACTGAAAAATGTAATTGTAAGCAGTGCAGACCCAATTCCTTCCATTAGTTAACTTAATTCTTTTAATTTACAGAGACTTCTCCGGCTTTAAAATATTTCAGAATTGTAACAATAACAATAACTGTAATGGTTCAAAGTTAATTACAATCTGTTACCTACAAATTCAACGTGCATAATTATAATTTTGTTTAATATAACCAAAACGAATATATTTTGTTAAGGTCTTCGGTTTCGCTTATATATCATTACAAATATTTATTGTTTATTTCATAGTTTGAAGTTACGAGGGCTGTTTTTTAAGTAAGGGCCGTTCTCCTGTACACGGTAGTAGTTCGCGTTCCTGCCGTAACGAGCGTGCGCCCCGCCTCCCGGCATTCCTAGCGAACAACTTCATGTCAGTTGCAGCTCTGTAGCTAACCTGTATGCATTACTGTGGATCTTTAAAATGTTTAAGAGTATCGAATCACCCGCCGCGTGTGAGATTCGGTCAGTGATACGATTTTTGACTGCAAGAAACATTTCGGCTGCTGACATTCACCGTCAGCTTTGTGAGGTGTATGGTGCCAAGGCAATGAGCGAAGGTAAAGTGCGGAAATGGGTCCGAGAATTTAAAGATGGCCGCGAAAATGTCCACGATGAAGATCGCTCAGGCCGGCCATCTGTGATCACGGGAGATTTGGTTACTGCAATTAACGCAAAAATTCATGAGGACCGACGGTTCACAATAACCACTCTCTCTATGGAATTTACTCAAGTGTCCAGATCAGTACTGTACAAAATTGTGTCAGAAAACCTAAACTTTAAAAAATGGTGCTCAATATGGGTACCCAAACTCCTCACTGAGGATCACAAAAAAAAGAGATTAAGCAGTTCTTTGACTTTCTTGACCCGCTACGACGAGGAACGAGACGACATGTTGAGTCGAATTGTCACCGGAGATGAAACATGGGTATCCCATATCACTCCTAAATCAAAGCAACAGTCCATGGAATGGCGGCACACAACACCTCCAGTCAAAGTCAAAGCCAAGCAAACGCTGTTGCGGCGCAAAGTTATGGCAACTGTGTTCTGGGACAGGCGCGGTGTTTTGCTAGTGGACTTTATGCCGCGAGGAATGACGATTAACTCAGAAACCTACTGCGCAACCCTGGCCAGTCTCCGACGCGCCATTCAGAACAAAAGACGCGGCATGCTGACAAAGAGAATTCTGCTCCTCCACGACAATGCAAGGCCTCACACCGCTGCTCGGACACAGGAAATGATCGACTTTTGGCTGGGAAGTTTTGAATCATCCGCCGTACAGCCCCGACCTTGCTCCGAGCGATTTCCACCTTTTTCGGTACTTGAAAAATCATCTTGGCGGGAAGCGCTACAATGACGACGAAGAAGTCAAGACGGCCGTGAACTCCTGGTTGTCAGAGCAGGCGGCAAATTTCTTTGAAGAGGGATTTCAAAACTTAGTTTTAAGATATGATACGTGCCTTAACAAACAAGACATTAGATTCTGAAAATAAATGTATTTTGAAAAAAATGATTGTTGTTTGTTATAAAAAAAAAATAAAATAAAAAATAAAAAAAACGGCCCTTACTTAAAAAACAGCCCTCGTATTAGTGTGGAAACGGAATCTAAGACGATGGAAAGTACTACTTATATACCGGAGTGTATTGCAATAGTCTTAAAGTCTACACTAACGACAACAAAAGTTAGGAGTGTTTAGATCTGTACTAACTATAACATGTAACAAACTGAGACGTCTCTCATAATGTTAGGATAAAAATATGGAGGTACAACAGCATGAGATTTCACATTGTTCTGATGGGCAAAAACTTAAGGTCATTTGACTACAAACAGTTCTTAAGCTTATTTTCCATCCATCCACAAAAGAGTACCTCGGATATGTAAGACATTTTGTCCGACCTCGAGAGGCTTGCCCAAGCGACGAAGAGCTCGTAGTCAGTAGGGAGAGCTCCCGTGGGATTGTACCAGGAAGGGAACGCCTCGTACACGGCTTGTTGTATCTTCCGTTCAAAGAACAGAGACCTGGCTGCGTCTAATATATGGGGGTCCGAAGCCTGCAACGAGGTTTGAAAATTGTTGAAAAATAATATATTTAAAATAATTTTGCTCACAAAATAAAATGTCTAAAACTAAGTAAGCACTCTAATAAAAATGTTAATCATGAAATAACTATTTCACATAATAGATTTCATTTGAGCTATCTTGTTAAATATATATATATATATATATATATATATATATATATATATATATATATACACAGGTTGTAATAAGACTCCTTACACAAACTTTAGGATATTGTTACATGAGAGAAACGAAGGAAAAAAGTCAAATGGTCAACCAATAAGCTATATATTTTCATATAGTCTCATAAATATAGGAGTAAACTCTTCAAGTTTCTTCACAATAAGATAACAGTTTGACAGTGATACAGTGTGAATCAATTAACACAAAAAAAGTTTTTATCTCTTATTTGTTCCATTTTCGAAATGGTAAATATCCAAGAACTGAGTGGAGTCCATAACTTTGCATCTAACACCACCTGACTACACAGTTCCGGAAGTTTTTGATGTCTAAATGAGATGTTAACGGAGACCATTATAGTGGTAACTTTTTTTATCATCTCACCGGTTTGAATATTACATGTAGACACTGCAAAATACAACGTTTACATAATTCTGTAAGGTAATAGACACACATACGTCAGTGTCTATTATTACACAACGTCTTATAGTTAGGTCAGGATACAAAATGAGCAATATCTTCATTTTCTGTGGTTTCAAATGTAGTTAGGTATTCTAAGTTGAAATATTAGCTAGCTTGTCTGGGAAGCACCATTTGGGAAAATGTTTTAAAATCAGATACATGTGTACCGATTGTATTAAATAGTAATTCTAGGGTAACTCGATTACCAGTGGAAGGAGTAGGCCCAGAAGAATGATAAGGACTGGACAATATAAAAAAGCCTTCTATCAGCGAGGCACGCATCGCAGATGGGAGAATTTGATAACGAAATTGAGAGGTGGGGTGAGGTAGACGTCTCAATTGATCTGTAGTAGTGGTAACGATTAAAGCCTTTGAAAGTGTTTAGAGTTGTTTCTTGCTAATCGTCATCGAACCTGCGGGTAAGTGAACTTTTAACTGGAGTCGACAATATTCATTCTAAGTTATTTTGAATAATCTTGGGGAAAGAAATAGTGTGAAAATTAAATTCAATGGGAATTTAAGGAATTTGTCCTTTTGATCTGTGCAATATAAAACTTGTTGTTGCAGTGAGCACATGTATATAAAATTGTATGCAAAAATAATACTAAAAGAGTTTTGTGGTCGTTACAGATGCTTTCAGCAATTTTAATTCTCTAACACTGAAGAATATCTTTAATTCCCTAACACTGAAAAGTAGTAATTTTAATTCTCTAACAAAGAAGAATTTTTATAATACAAATATTGTTGATATTTAAAGTAAAGAAATTATTAACAGAATAAAATTGAATTTTGAAGATAAATTAAAGTGAAGAATTGCCAGATCAGATTAGAGTGTGAAAGTTTTGAATTTTGAAAATAGAATAAAAGACAAGCTGTGAGAACTTTGCACATTTTTTTAGTTACGAATATATTACAAGTTTGAACATAAAAGTAATCAAGAAGTTTTTATTTTAATTTTAAATCCAGTGATTATTTTCAAGAAGAAGTTTTATTTTAGTTTGAACTTTATTAATTTCAGAAGATTTTCGTTTCCTTTTTCAACCTTTACAAAACTTAAATTTCAAAGCTAACCCCTCATGTGCCAGTAAAACGGTACACATGAATTATCAACTTTATAATATTAATGAATAATAAAGAAACGTACTCAAAAATTTGTGTACTATATATTTTTTAGCTCTTTATCAAACTCACATCATATGACCAGAAAGGAGATCTGTCCTTGGTGTACACTGGCAACTTGACAGACTTTGTACCATTAATACGCTACGCTGTTAGTACCATTATTAAATACTATACCTTCTAGGACAGTGACAAACTTCCTTACGATTAAAATTACATGTATGACTAAATAAAGATTAAATTAAAATAGTAAAAGATGATCTAAATACTTATGTAAGCGACTCTTGATATTATTAAATATAACTTATTTACACGGCTATTGGTATAAACATCTGTAATTTTTCTACGCTTTAACAGTCGTTTCATATGCACATATCTTTATATATATATATATATATATTTCTTGTGTTCGTGTGTAAATCCTCCTAAACGACTGCACCGATTTTGATGAAATTTTTTGTGTGTGTTGAAGGGGATTCTAGAATGGTTTAGATTCACAATTTGGTGCACTGGAAAATGTTTTTTTTAATTAATTTTTCATATTTGTAAGTAGTTGTTGATTTTGGAGTGTTTTACATTGGATCCGGCAGACTGCACAACGACACGTAATACAAAGTTAACTGATACTTAACAGCTGTTAATACCTTCAGCAGAATTACGTCAAATAGGCAGAAAAATTTGTTTGCATTTAAATTTGAGAAAATATTACACCATATTAAAGTGCTTGATCAGTAGTGTAATGCAGATTTTAACGACGAAGTTACTGAATTTTAATTTAGATTGAACCAATGATCAATAGACCATCTAATGCACTGGGAATACTACTTAAACGCTATTATAAACACTAACTTATTTCAAAAAGCTATGAATGTTTACACATAAGGTAATTGAACCTGGTTACACCGAGAGTAAATAAAAAAATCCAAAAGAAGACGCTTTATGACCGAAGTTGGTTTTCGTTGGTAGATAATGAATTTAAACAACCGGAATTAGATTTTTTATAACCTAATTAGTTGAATATATATATATATATATATATATATATATATATATATATATACAGCTATAGGTAGTGTCCTGAATAACTTATCAACGCCCTACCAAAAACGACGAAAGATAGAATTAGGAAATATGGTACATACCTTCATATTCCGTTCTAGAGGCTCACGAAGGAATGACTATCGATTATCTCACGAGTGCTTAGAATGTGATAGAAAAAGAAAATGTGAATATAGTATCCTGATTTTCAACAGGAAATTGCGTGCGAAGCCGCCAGGAACTTCTAGTTTTAATGTAATACACTACCGAGCTTAGAAAGAACGCTTTCAATTACATCTCATTTTCTAATCTGTAAGTACTCTTAACATTGCACAATTACATTTCCTAACTATTGTAACTAACCTGTTTTTGCATGGTCAGTCTAAAACTGTATCTTTGATTCTAATAGGCTAACATCTAACAATCCTACCCCATGGCGGAATGTAGAGGACAACCAGGATGTCCTTGCAGGAGTTCAGGAGGGCTGTCACGGCCTCCTGGATGTCGCCCTCTGTCAGCAACATGTCCCGACTACTATGAATCGAGGGCAACAACAATTTGTAGGCTACCGGCTTCTGTGAAACAGGAGTGTTTAAATAATATAATTACTGTAACATATCGTTGAGGATAAAGATCTGAGTACACCATTAGCAGCAGCACTAATGTGTCAACGTGTAAATGCCATTGGAAATTCCTAGTCACACGCAGCATCCAGCCCTCAACATTACAAATGTGAGGGAATCAACTCTTAACAGCTTGTTCTCTCTGCAGTCGGCCACTTTCACTGCGTGAACTATTTAACGCGTTTTACCATCCAAACATGCATTACTCAAAGGCCATACTTCTCTACTGTGTGTCCACCATCAGTGTCATATAGGCTGCTCGTGTACCAAAATCAAATGAGTGTGTCGCTGTCATCGTGTTATAATAAATTATACGGATAGAATATTACGATAAAACAATTATAATTGAACACTTCATATTTTGTTTACAATGCTTAGTTAAATACCCACTTCCGGTACAAGTGTGGCGATATCCATTTGACAAATTGCCTGACTCAGCCAACAGGCCAAATTCCATTAGTAAGTTTCCATAATATAGAAATAGTTATTATACCTAGAAGTTCTTGTGTGTTGTATGATTTTATTCTTAACCAACAATACAGTTAACAATAAAAGTAATTCAGTTTATTTTTATAATTAAAACCGGTATTGAAATTGCACGCGCTTAAACCTACCTGATGAAAGTGGTTTAGTTTCATTAATCATTGATAGGCATTCATCAGTGTCGTATAGGCTGCTCGTGTACCAAAATCAAATGAGTGTGTCGCTGTCATCGTGTTATAATAAATTATATTGAAAAAACACAGAAACGAGAAGAAAATTATGCCTTTAGGACTAAAGGATCTTAAAAATTACTGGTTATATTACTAACAGGTGACAAAACTTTAGTGGGCTGTTGTCGTTGCAGTGGAATACATTCTGGAAACTAAAATAAATTGTTACTAATCCCAATAACTCTATAATGAATCTGTTAATTGACCAACTTACTTCATATCGGAAGCGGAGTAGACCACTTCTTTTGACTCATCTTCAACTACAGGAAGCACATAATAGTAAGGCATCTTGTTAATAATATTGTTCTTTCCAATCTTTGTTTCTCGATAAATGTCAGTTGTAACAATGAAACCAAAAAATATGACAAACATATGATATTCATTTGCTCATTAATTACATTTCCAACCCATTTTCAAAATAGCATTTGGAATATGTGGATTAAACTTTAAGATTTAATTGTAATTATTATTTATACACTTGTCTTTTTAGTAATCCTCTTAATACCTTAAATGGAGAGAATGTCAATATTATTAATGATATGTTAACATACAGTACATGCGTGTTTATTACTGTGAAAAAGCCTACACTGATAATGCATTGCTCATAGATAACAAAAGTGCTACATATGTATAACTAATGCTAGTATTGGCATAGTATACCACAGAAAGGAAATTTGTTAAACTTAAAATTTTTAAATATTGTTACACAAAGTGTTATTGTTACATTATAATCTTGTACTTAGCAATCAAAGAGATACAAGCTAACTGACCTTATAGGTGAAACCACCCGAATAAATCTACAGAGAACAATTCAGCCAGACAAGCCCCACTTCGCGTGTCATACTCCGGTTTCCGTCTGGAAGGACCCACAAAGCGTAATCGTTTCATTACTACGGCTTACTTCACTGATGTTCTGATCAGATAACATCAAGGGAGGCCTGTCAAATAAAAATTGGACCTTTGCGTAAAACACTGTATAATTCAATTGCACCTTGCGTTTAATTTTAATTACTTAACGGTACAATAATTTCACTGGAAATCAATAGAATGATAAAGCAACTCATTCACACTCGGCACCACATACTAATTTGTAACGTGGTTATTTTAATTTCTTACAAAACCTGCTCTATATTCTCGTTAAGATGGTCCATCTGATTACGATTTGAAAAATATTTATGTTATTTAAGACAATTCTTAAGAACTCTTTCTGGAGGTAGAATTAGACGTTTATTCTCACTCCATGTGAAATTACACGCACAAAAGACTGAATATAAAAATAGTATGTACATGAGTTTAGAAATCACTGTCCACGACACTTCAGACAGGGACATTTACAGGTATAAGAAGAATAATCATGGTTCTTTTACTAAATATATTTAAAAAAATTAGATGAAACTATTTATTTTTTCTTAACAAAATCAAATGTTTTATAACCGAAAATAAAATGAGTGATCGTGGTGCTCTCTGCAATTTTTCTGTGATCAAAACTCGAAATGTGAGTAATTTTATAATAGATTATAAACACTTGAACAGAACACCAAAACATGTGCACTTTTAAATCGTGTTTCCGGTGCGGTTCACAAGTTTAAACTTTTTATCAAAACTCTGTACACACACTTAAATAGCATTAGTGAGATTATAATAGTAAGGAATTACGCTTGTCAGTAAAATAAACCATGTACAGAATTAAATTACTGATAATTGATTTAGATTGAAAAAGTAATATACACGTCATTCTTCAACCCTGTATTGGTATTTGGGCGGTGATGCCACATCGCTGCTATCTGGTTTTCTCTGATGTTGTGACGGATAAGTAAGGTGTCATACTTAAAACTGGCAACAGTGTTTAGCACGGGGTGTAGAACACAAGAATCACGATCAAACTATTTTGGTGCAGGCTTCTCTATTTCCTATAGCGAAAAACCCTTAGTATGGTCACCTTAAGAGAGTTACCACTGTGACTGAAGTAAAAAGCACACGAACTAACAATATAGTACATAATTTTGATTTTTATGCTAGTACAAATTTGAACTAGATACTAAGTTATAACATTCAATTAACTTCACAGAATCCAACAAGGTAAAATGTCATACCCAGAACCATTAATAACATATACAAAACTATTATAATTTACTACTATAACATATTTAAACATATTAGACAGTATTTTGTAAGAAATGTCTGATTTCAAGCCGATAAAGGGCGAAATAAATATCCACTATATCAGGAAGGTAGAATGTTTAGCAGTTAACATAAACAATCTCATTAAAAATTTGGTAATACAGTACATTAGAATAACATGTAACTACTCATAAAAGACAGCTTGTAATTTATATTACATTAAAGGTTCCAAATTATTACATATTTGGACATATTACATAGTATTATGGTAATAAATGTGTGAATTCAAGCCGATAAAGGGCGAAATTAATAACCACTGTATCGGGAAGGTAGAATGTTTAGCAGTAAACATAAACAATCTCATTAAAAATTTGGTAATACAGTACATTGGAATAACATTTAACTACTCATAAAAGACAGCTTGTAATTTATATTACATTAAAGGTTCCAAATTATTACATATTTGGACATATTACATAGTATTATGGTAATAAATGTGTGAATTCAAGCCGATAAAGGGCGAAATTAATAACCACTGTATCAGGAAGGTAGAATGTTTAGCACTTAACATTATCAATATTAGAATGACATAATGTGTTCATGAACTCACTCATGACTCATGAAAAACAGCTTGTAATTTATATTACATTAAAATTTACAAATTATTACATATTTAGACATATTACATAGTATTTTTGTATTAAATGTCTGATTTTAAGCCGATAAAGGGCGAAATTATTATCCGCTGTATTAGGAAAGTATGATGTTTAGCAGTTAGCTTGATCAAATTTATGGTATTTTTAATTATATTTTAATTATTTTTTAACCGATTATATGTCTATGTTATAATATTTTTTTACAAAAGGTTTATTAAGTTTTTATATTTTATGATTTATCCTAAATTACAAAGAATAATCGTAATTAAGGGCATTTTGAAGCAGTTTAAGAGCGAAAAATGTCTCTGCTGTGTCATGGAGGCAGAATGTGTAGCATTCAACATTATAAAACCTATGAAAGAGTAGGTATTAAAGTGTTATATATAAACATGTAACTATTAATGAAAGACAAATTATATTTTGTATTACATTAAAATTTAAAAAATATTACATAATTCAAACATGTTAGATAGCATTTTTGTAATAAATGTCTGATTTCAAGCCGATAAGCAGCGAAATAAATATCCACTATAACAAGAAGGTAAAATGTTAAGCAGTCACATTATCAACCTTATGAAAAATTAGTTAATAAAGTATAATAGAATAACATGTATCTACTAATAAAAGACAAACTATATTTTCTATTACATTACAATTTACAAATTATTACATATTCGGACATATTACATAGTATTTTTTAATAAATGTCTGATTTCAACCCGATAAAGGGCGAAATTAATAACCACTGTAACAGTAAGGTAGAATGTTTAGCAGTCAACATTATTCAACTCATGAAAATTTAGGTAATAAAGTATAATAGAATAACATGTAAATATTAATAAATAACAACTTTTATTTTGTATTTCATTACAATGTAAAAATTATTACATATTTAAAACGTGTTAGATAGTATTTTTGTACTAAATGTGTGATATTAAGCCGATAAAGGGCCAAATAAATATCCACTGTAACAGAAAGGTAGAATGTTTAGCAGTCAACATTATTGAACTTATCAAAAATTAGGTAATACATTATAGCAGAATAACATGTAATTATTATTAAAAGACACCTTGTAATTTGTATTACAATAAAATTTTAAAAATATACTACATATTTAAACATGTTAGATAGTATTTTTGTAATAAATGTGTGATTTTAAGCCAAAAAGGGCGAAATAAATATCCACTGTAACAGTAAGGTAGAATGTTTAGCAGTCAAAATTATTCAACTCATGAAAAATTAGGTAATAAAGAATAATAGAATAACATGTAAATATTAATAAATGACAACTTATATTTTTGTATTACATTACAATTTAAAAATTATTACATATTTAAATATGTTAGATAGTAACAGGAAGGTAGAATGTTTAGCAGTCAACATTATTGAACTTATCAAAAATTAGGTAATACAGTATAGCAGAATAACATGTAAATATTAATAAATAACAACTTATATTTTTTTTGTCAATAAAGGGCGAAATTATTATCCACTGTATTAGGAAAGTATGATTATTAGCAGTTAGCTTGATCAAATTTATAGTATATTTAATTATATTTTAATTATTTTATAACTGATTACATGCCTGTGTTATAATATTTTTTTTTACAAAAGTATTTATTAAGTTTTTATATTTTTTATCATGTAGCCTAAATTACATAGTCATATCGTTATAAACGACTTTTTTAAGCAGTTTAAGGACGAAAAATGTCTCTGCTGTATTAGAAAGGCAGAATGTGTAGCAGTCAACATTATCAAACCTATGAAAAATTAGGTACTACAGTGTTATAGAATAACATGAAACTGAAAAAAAGACAGCGTGTACTTTGTATTACATTAAATTTTAAAACATATTACATATTTAAACATGTTAGATAGTATTTTTGTAATAAATGTGTGATTTTAAGCCAAAAAGGGCGAAATAAATATCCACTGTAACAGGAAGATAGAATGTTTAGCAGTCAACACTAATCAACTCATGAAAAATTAGGTAATAAAGTACAGAAGAATAACATGTAAATATTAATAAATGAAAAACTTATATTTTGTATTACATTAAAATTTAAAAATTATTACATATTTAAACGCGTTAGAAAGTATTTTTTGTAATAAATGTCTGATTGTAAGCCGATAAAGTGCGAAATTATTATCCACTATATTAGGAAAGCATGATGTTAAGCAGTTATAGAATAATATGTAATTATTATTAAAAGACAGCTTGTAATTTGTATTACATCAAAATTTTAAAAAATATTACATATTTAAACATGTTAGATAGTATTTTTGTAATAAATGTGTGATATAAAGCCGATAAAGGGCCAAATAAATATCCACTGTAACAGGAAGGTAGAATGTTTAGCAGTCAACATTATTGAACTTATCAAAAATTAGGTAATACAGTATAGCAGAATAACATGTAAATATTAATAAATGACAACTTATATTTTGTTGTCAATAAAGGGCGAAATTATTATCCACTGTATTAGGAAAGTATGATTATTAGCAGTTAGCTTGATCAAATTTATAGTATATTTAATTATATTTTAATTATTTCATAACACATTATATGTCTATGTTATAATATTTCTTTTTACAAAAGTATTTATTAAGTTTTTATATTTTATCATTTAGCCTACATTACATAGTCATCTCGTTATAAAGGGCATTTTGAAGCAGTTTAAGGACGAAAAATGTCTCTCCTGCATTAGAAAGGCAGAATGTGTAGCAGTCAACATTATCAAACCTATGAAAAATTAGGTACTACAGTGTTATAGAATAACATGAAACTGAATAAAAAGACAGCGTGTACTTTGTATTACATTAAATTTTAAATAATATTACATATTTAAACATGTTAGATAGTATTTTTGTAATAAATGTGTGATTTTAAGCCAAAAAGGGCGAAATAAATATCCACTGTAACAGGAAGGTAGAATGTTTAGCAGTCTTTTTACTCATATGGTTTCATATAAAATGTATGGGATCACATCCTTGGACATTAAGAAGAAGAGCGTTCATAAATTAAATATTATAAAATCATTATTAAAACGTGTGATTGTTTTTTGCCTGCAATACAAGCTCTAATTTATTTTATTCGAAATATCACTTGATACATTAAAAAAGTAACATCTTTCCAACATACTTTCCTTTGCGCTTAAACAAAATCCAATTTAAGCAAACCATATTGAGATTGGCAGACCATAGCCACTTATAACAGCTTAACCATTAGCATTGCAGTCACCGTATACCATATTGATACTACAAGTATGAATTTTTAAGTTAACAGAAAAATACAATATTGACGTAGAGCAATTGAACACTTTAGGCCCGTTACAGTGATGACGCTGCGTAATTTTCCCTTAATCATACTCAATATTAAAAAAAACACAAACGTAAAAAGTTAAAACCACAACAGGCTCTTAGTCTCAAAGATATTGACACACACTTATAAAAATTTATAAATATATATTTTCCTGCCTTGTTTTACTACCGAAACAAACTAAACACTCCTGGTACAGGTTTACAGATACAAAGTTTTCAGGTAATAAGAACCAATTTTCACCTTACATCCAACGAAATACCAATTCTGAATTGTGCACTTATATTGGACTGTAGACCATAATTTCATAACCGGGTTAAGTATTTCATAACCCAGTATTTTGTCAAAGGGGCACCAGAGTTAAGAGAGAGGTTGCATCAAGACTGGAACAAATGTAAAAGCCACCCCCAAGACCTAATTATACTTTAAACTGTATTATGATTATTAAATCTTCAAAGATATCAACTACAGTTTATTTAAATGATTGTGCTTTTGAACGCTAATGCCCTCAATATGGATTCCAGCATCTGTGCCAGTTTTGTCCTACAGCTACCTAGTACACCATTCAAGCTCCAATGGACGAATTCCTAACATGAAAGGTGTACAATATAAAATGCTTGAAGCATTTGATCAAGCATCGTGTCTGGCAATCTCCTCTAATTATCCATTTTCAACGATTTCAGCAAAGGTATAGTTAATAAAAGTTATAGTGTACTCTCCATTTCGCTATTAAGAAATAGATCAAACTAAATAAAAATAGCTAAAAACTTAAATTTTTAATTTATAAATTACGTAACATACAGTATATTAAGCACGAAGATATTCGTATAGTTTTCAAGTATAAATTTAATACTATAAAAGTTTTACAAATATATAAAGAGTACATGTCAGAATAAAGTGTAAAAAATAACACACTACATATCCAACACTGTTTTACCGAGTTTTCGAAAGAATTAAGACCGGTGTCCGTGGTTTACATAATTTTATGGTTAGTTATATTTCTAAAAGCAACTAAGCAAAATTATATCACAACAAAATTATTAACAACAATGGTAAGTTTCACCAAAATTATGCATAAATTATCAGCACGAACTTACATTCTTACAAAGAGTTATGTAAGTACAATGAATTTCTTTTTTATTCCAAGAATAGTAAAGTTATCACAAAACGAATATTAGTCTGGTTAAATTTTAATGCAATTAGATTATACAAGCAGTGGTTGGCAGTGAAACCTGGAGAAGCACAGACTACGTCTTGGCTTTGAGGACTGAACTGGGCTTGTGTACATCAGCAGGACTAGAGTCAGGATCAGTTCGGCTTATTGTCAGGATGAATCGTCGGTCCATCACTCAAGTGTTCCCACCCACGCTCCCATTGCTGACTCCGTGCTACCTCATTTTTCTCGTTTTACTTTTGAATGGTTTCAATTTTAAAATCTGCTTTACGTATTAATAAAAATGTTTCATGTGTATTTCTAAAATAGTTGGCGGAATTCAAACATATAAAATATCCGTCGAATGATACCTCAATATAATAAAATGTTTAAAACAAATTACACAAGGGAACCCGATTTCTGTCATCTCTACTCAGAATTGGAGCGTTTTCATAAACCGAAAAAATTATAATTTAAATTAATCGTTATTTTAGATAGAGTAAACTTAGGAACTTTATTTCGTTCTTCTTCTTTAATTAATACATTTAATATAAAAACCTCACACGATGGGGCACCTGAAAACAGCCATTTTTAAAAAAGGGTAACATTGTGTTTTCAAATATCTAAGTTTAGGAAAACAACAACATTATAGATTTCTTTAATGTTTACGATTTTTTTAGTATTTTGATGAGAACGATTACTTTTCTTTTAATTCATAAACAATGCTTTCAAATATATCGGTTTTCACAGATTTGTGCAATAAATCTAATCCTAGAGCTTTTACGTTTTTAGTTTTTATTACTATCAAACATTTCGCTGCTTCAGTTGAAGAGTTTTAAAGGTACTACCATCACGTAACAGAGTGGCCAACGAGAAAGTCATTATTTTGAAGATTTCATAATTATAACGTTATACCATAAATTAATAACTCTAAATAATTGTTCAGTCCCTGTCTTTAATATAAACATCAAGTAACGGTTCTCAAAAACGCCCATGTTTGAGGCCTCAGGTCTTGGTCATTGAGGTTGTAGATACTCCACAATATCCACTGTTCAATAGTTGCTGTGACTCAGTGACTCACTTCGAATGTGTTTGTCCCTGTTGGAAGACGAGAAATTCCGGGACCTAGTTCGACAAGATGAGGTGAGATGAGTAAGAGCTTGTTCTGCCAATAGTTAGGATGTCTGGGAATATGCTTGCAATCCACGTAAAAGTGTCTATGAGAACCCGGTTTTAGTGTACAAAAGTGTGTTTGTTTATTAAATTATTGTTAATTTTCTGTATATAATATAAGGTGATTGGTAGATAGGGCTCTTACTTTATTTTTTCAATAAAGGCAGTTTTAATTTAATTTAGATCCAAAACCTTAAGAAATAATAAATAAATAATTAGATAACAATGCCTTCATACAAATGTGATCCTCAGTGTAACAATATAGAAAGAAATGTAGGTACTCAAAATGTTCTTCAAAACCGTTACTTCAAGAAGCTTGCAGTAGGATATTTCATCATTCAGTTTAAAATAACATTTTAAACTCGCTTTGCTTCAGATGTTTCAGTAGATGTATATGTGAAGCAATGTTAAAATTTTTCCTAATATCCGAAAAATAATCCAGAAAAGATGTATCTTGTTTGTGTAAGAATACCTAATAGGAACTCTATAAAGTCATGAACCCCTCAGTTATATCTTTGTATCGAAGCAAGTTGGAACAACATGCAAAGCTGGTCGATTAACCACCATTACCTATCTTTCTTGCTTGAATCGTACTTGAACATAAATGTGTAGGTGTCCCTTTGACAAATTTTATAAGTTTACAATACTATTATATAAAACAGATAGAGGAGTTTACAATCTAGAATCTTTAATTAAAAATGTATTTATAACTTTGAAATACTGTAATCTTCAAAAAACATAAAATTTGCGTAACGCAGATACGCAGCAACAGGACATATTCGGGCAGACATAGTTTGTTCATGTTGGTTTTTCCTTTTTATTAATTTTAGAACTTGCACTGAGTCTAAATAAAAATCAATAGTGATACTTCCATCTAGCCAACCTAAGAGATGCCCTTGTACGACAAATCATTAAGCGCTAATGATATAATTAAAACATATGAAGGATTTACGATAAAATAGGATAACGGGTAAATGGGCATAGCTTATTGCGGTGGATGCTTGTCAGAATGGCGGAGGCTTAAAGGTTCTTAAGGGGGATGCAACCCCTAAAATGAGAGAGAGCCGTCCTTTATCAACTCTGACTTTTAGTAGCTGAAACATAGGGAGGCACAACTTAGGTAGTGCTCAATATCCATGATGACTGTATGATATTGAAGGTGATCAAGGACCCCTTTAAATCCATTTATCCTGAAGGTTATAAAGCAAACTAAGATCACTAAAGATAGATCTCTATACAGCCTGAAAATCTAGTCAATGAGGAAGTCTCGCTGAAGACAAGTTTCTTTCCCCTCTACCCTGACAAACAGAACAAGTGATGAAATTTTTCCACCTATCATTAATATAGGCTGTAACTAACCTCTAAGATTGTGGGTCCGTCCAGAATCCTCAGAATTATGTAAGTATAGAATTGTTTCATTGGTGTCAAACAATTTTTCTGTTTCGCTAGGTACAGAGGGAAAACAATAAAACAGCTGTTCGCCGTTACAAAAAGGAATTAATAACTAAATCGAGTCGACACGCGGACACAGAGATGGCCAGCGGCGGCCAATAAACCCGTACTGAGTCAGACTCAATAAACAAACTGCCGAGTACAGAAGTAACAGACCAGGGGTATTGTGTGCGACCAATGCATTGCTCCCGGCATCTCGATCCTCACTTTTAAATAATAATAATAATAATAATAATATATATATATATATATTAAAATTTTCTTATTTAAAAAATTCCCTTGGCAAGAATATTATTATTAAAATCAAACTAAAATAAAACACTCACTGCTCAGTAAAAATAAAATCGGCTCTTCAAATTTAAACATAATTTAAATAAAATGAAATTAAATCTTCTTCTTAATTAAAATAAAAGAATAAACCAAATTCAAATTAAATCAAATCTCAAATTTCTATTGTGCACCTCGTGGTAAACTATAACTATGGGATCTTGTCCACTTACTGTTATGTTCCGGTTAATTTTTAAAATTCAAATGCAGGTTGTTACAAATTGAATTCTTATTAATGTCAAAAAGAGTTCAAATCTTACCTATTATAAAGATGAAAAGTCTTCCTTCGTTCAAACAGAAAAAAACAAGTGTTCTATATCAAAAGTTTCATTCCTCTAGCGGAATTCCTTTTTACTGGATTACTTTTAATACATCTGAAATCTAGCCTTGCGTAACTGCACGAAATTCCCTATAACAAGAACCTGAATTAGTTACAGGCCCGAAGAATTATTAAACGTAATTAGGAAAGAAATTTTTTACTCACAAATCGAAAAGCGCTGGTTTAAATATCCCCTCACCTCCAATAATTAATTATGACATTTCCGGACTAAATCATTGCACGATTCCAACGAATTAGTCGGCTTTCCTGATCTAAACAAACCAAAACCCAGTAATATGTAGACAAAAAACCAGTATAACAAGGCGTCAAACTCAGTTGAACTACTATACTCAAGTAACATGAGCAGACTTTCTAAAGGAGTACATTCAGTACTATCTAACGTCTGAAAATCTACTTGAATCTAAAAACCCTTATAAGATTCGATCTATAAAATGTAAAATTAAAACCAGTGTTGCCTAAAACGCTACACGTTTACATACGTTCATAAATTTGTATATTTTTATGGTTTTTTTTCAAAAACTCTACGCTGTACAAGTATAATGTGTTGCCATTGAGATGATTTTTATGTAATATAACACTGAACAATTAAAAATGCTCTAAAACATTATTTTTTTTATACGTTTGATATACGTGTAAAATACTCGTAGTAATACCACTATTAACACCATTGGAACAAAAATGTTTTTTTCATATTCACATTGATTAAGACCTTAAACTAAATATTACTGTCACAGTTTTCACGAATGAATAGTGCAGCATGACAATTATCGGATGTGCGTTAACGAAGGATTTACGCGAGGGTCTAGAAGCATGTCATATCAGTCTGTCCGCACGATATAAAAAACAATGCCAAGATCAACAATATTGTAAGTCACTCTATAGGATTTGGCTGAGCGTCAGCGAAAATTTTTTGCTTTGTTCTTAAGGGTAGCTATGATGACAAATAATGCAAACGCTTAATAGATTTGCAAACAACTGATAACAATCAAATAGCATTTATATGGCTTCATTATGACATATGTATTCTAATTAAATGAGAAATAGACTTGACATGCGTATAAACTTCACGGAGCTTGTTGCACAAGAAGTGGTTTATCGTACTCTTAATTAACTAGAAAACTGCAATGTTTATGGATTGTATATAAGGTCCATTTTCAAACTCTAAAATAGACAGATCTTTAATTTTGCTTGTCTCTCGCAGGACCGTATCACACAAAAGAACCCTCTGGGCGAGCTAGCATTCCTGTACTCGGCAGTTTGTTATTGAATCCCGCAGTTGTGATATCCGGCGCTGGTTTTCACTGTGTTTACTTGTCAAAGCAATCTAGTTGTTAAAACCCCATTTTGCTGCGGACAGTTGTTTTATCACTTTCACTTTATAAGCGTTCAACATTTGAAACCTGAAACAGTTCAATGCTGCAGATTAATTTGTTTATTTGACCGCAATATTGTATTATGGATGAGTATTGTCAGTGTGATTGTATATGTATCGAACGCTCTAGTTAGCGTGTTGAACACGCGTTACTACTTAGGTTGTCGTCATAAATCATAGTATTAAAATGTCATGTTATATCAGATGCTATGAAATACTCGACCGTGACTTTATTATTATATTAGCTGCGTGTCCAATAACTCCAAGCAATAAAACCGTATGTTGTGTTTTAGAAATATTTGTATTACTTTACTCTATTTATAACTGTGTTATGTGTTGGTGAGACTTCAAACCATACAACACCACAAGTTTGAGCTGAAGCAATATAATAAATTACTATTTATAACAAGTTTAATTTAAAACAAAATATTCAGCTATGTAGTTTCCTAATCGCATGACAACATTCACTTAACGGAATAAAATTAAATGGAACACTCTAAATGCGTTAAGGTTACTATTATGAAATACACTAGCAGTTACCCGTGGCTTCACACGCACTTACGTAAGTTTTGCAGTTGTGAGAGGATCACTTCTGGTTCTCACAAGTGAATTGTACGTGAATACGAAAGTGAGTATAAGTGAATTATACGTATTTTCGACGACATTCTGAGTTTGCTTTGTTGTCACGACCAAAACATATGTATGATACTAAGGGTTTTATAACAGTATTTAAATTTATAATAAAAATTAGATAGTACTTTGTCTTTTATATCTAATTTTTAATAATTGCGTAAAAAGTGTACATTAACAATGATATTATTTAAGTTTTTCTTTCTTTACAGGTTACAAATATTTTTAATTCCATTCAAAAAATAAACCACGCTGTAATAGCTTAAACATTTGTGAACTTTAAAGTATCTAAGTAGAATGCTTTAGATAAATATTAATTGGATAAATATTTAAAATTTATAACAGAAAATTAAAATGATTAATTAAACAAGAAAGCAAACATAATAAATAAATACAATAGATCAGCAGCTGATAGACACATACGTGTGTGCTTTGACTTATTTATATATTATATAAATAATATATAATAATTTAGCTAATAACAGTCAAAGCTCACCAATAGTAAATGATTTTCCAACATCCCATATCTCAGAAATAAAAAAATGTTACAAATATAACTTATGCAATAAGTAACATACTTGGATAGAAATGAGATATTCAAGAAAAATAAAATTTCGCAAACTTTTTTAATTTTTGTTGTTATCATGACTATTCTATTTTAATATAAGTGATGGATAATTGCGTGATAAGATACTTTTTACTTATATAAGAAATATATAAGAAATCAAGTAAACGGCTACTTACCGAAGTAGACATTTGGGTACGCTGAATCATATTTAAAAACGATATGCCCGTGGTGCCGTTGTTTTACAGAAATATACGTGTGAAACGCAAGTAACATTATAGTATATACATGCTTTAAAATATCTATAAGGCAGCGCAAAAACTGGACGTGTTGTAAGCAAGGCCCGAAAAGTAATGCATGCTTTGAGTGATAAAGCTTACAAAAAACAAATGATTGAATACGGTTCAGTGAATGATACTAACAGTATAATTGACCTTAGTATGTTAGAATGATTGTCTTGAATCACCCCATTGCTCTCCGAGAGATTAGTGTAGAAACAACTACAAATGAAGACAAGTGTGCGAACGCCTGTCTTAAAGTAAGATAACGTGATCGCATAAAATCACTTTGTGCCGGGGTCTTCACATGAAAACTTAACATTATGTGTTTTGGGAACTCCGATTTGTGGCATTTACTTGAAAAGTAATTTTTTTCATTAGATGTGCTAACTCCTTAGTTAAAAAAATATTTTTTCATAATTAGTAGCCTATCCATTGTTCAAAATATTATACAAATATGGCATGAATATCAAACGTTTATAATTAAAACTTGTAAACTATGAGACAACAAAATATACAGGTATTAACCATTGCAAGTAATTATTTCAACAAACCTAATTAGTACTACGAGAAGTGAATAGTTAATTGAATTATTTCTATTCAATTAACGGAATAATTTAAAGATTCTGTAAGTGTAACGTTGTTTTTTAAAACTGTCAATGTGGTTAAAAACTTTTTTTTTTCAGGTTTAATAGGTAATTTAGGGGTTGCACTACAGGTTTTACCACAACAATACGGTAAAAATTCAGAAGTTGTATACATTTAGACAAGTTTTCATTTTAAAGTCAATCATTGTCGTCTTACTGAAAATATGGTTGAAATAACGAGTACCCACGTTGATAATAAAATTAAGTTCTCCAGTTCGTTTTCAAACGAAAATGTATGGGTTTTGTGAATCTATGTATCGTAAACATAACTTCACAAAATCCACTAGTCTGGTCTTAATGGTATTACAGTACACTTGATAAGCTTGTTAATTGAAGCATCATGACAAGTAACTATGTGATGTAGCTCAAACTGTGCTGCGTATGCTGCTTACCGAGCACACCGGGTTATGGAATTTAGCATTGTGTATCTGGCCTGAGATCCTCCATGGTTCATTTACAAATTTCATACTATGAAAGAGCTGGAATCCATAAGGTAGATATAACTGTGATATACGTACGTGTAACGCTTTTATAAAGAAGAGATTGTATCTATTATAGATCTTCCAACTTGTAAAAAACACTTGTATTTATATCGATCGTGAAAGATCTGCTCTTAACTATTTGGAAATTACAATATTTAATTTTAATTCAACTTCAGTTTTATACCCTCTCCAAACTCTTAATGGTTACTAAATGCCAAAGTCTCGTATACACTACTTCATTTTTTATATTGACATATCTAAAAAGATAAAATTATGTATTTTGTAAGATCGTATTTTAATTACGTTCTTACTGTAGGGTACTAGATTTTATTTGACTGTTAAAATAACACACGAAATATTGTCTAACATCAGTAGTTTAATTTTCAGCTCAAAGATTAAACCAGTATTAACCAACGAGCAATGAAAACGAAGGATAGCATCTGCAAAATGAAAAATAGAACAAGTGATTA